>NW_026515451.1:0-78095 GCF_014898815.1 Panonychus citri
TGGATTGGGTGGTAATTACAATGATTTCATCAGTGACCTTTACGCTCCCATGAGAGTTAATGATGAGTGAGTTAATTGCATAATTAATCAAATGAACAACAATAACAAATGATTGAAAATAAGGGTTAAGGTAAAAAACTCAATAAGAGTTGAATCCAAGGTAACGTTGGTAATGATTATGGTAACGATCATGGAAACCGAATTGCTAATGATGATATGAAACTCATTTCTCTAGGTCATGGAGGAAGAGATAATATAATAACAATTAGAGTGATAATAATGTAACTTTCAACTAGATTAAGATTACTAATCGTCATGAAAGTAAATTGGTAAGAAGAGAAAGAAAAATTTTCCAATCTCGTTTATCAATCTAAATGAAAAACTTTCGCTTGAAAAGTTTTTCAGTTAATCAGTTTGATTTTTAATTGTTAATTGATAAGGAAAACATGTGAATGATGAGGATAATTGTGATGGGATGATGGAGATGATGGAGAAATAATGAAAGGTTGGTTAACACCTATGATGAGGATGAGAAGAAGGAAGAAGAAGAGGAAGAGGAAGAAGATGGATGAGAGGGAGAGGGTGAGAGAGATAAATGAGGTCAAAGGAATTAGATGAAAATATAACTATTAGCTACTTGGAAATCTGGAGAAGAGAAAGAAAGAGAAACTTCAGAATATAACTCAGGGAGTGAATCGAATTCCCTGTTTTCACTCCAAGTTTATGAAGAAAAGAAAGAGAACTGGAAAGTTGTTGTCATCTTTATCTTCCTCTTCTCTTCCTTTTCCATAATGTATTATATTCTCTCTCTCTCTCTCTCTCTCTTCTCACTTTTTATCTTCTTCTATCTTCCTGTTTTCTCTTTCTATGCTCAGACTTTTATCGCTCTCAATCCAACAAACTACTAAACTCGAACTCAAATCACTTTTTTTTCCAAGAACAAATTCGGTGATCCCCCGGTTCCTTCATCATTTTCTCATCTTCTTCCCATTATCATCTTCATCCTTTTCTTTTTCATCCCTTTCCCCTTTTCTCTCTCTTTCTCTCTTTTTTTATCTTCCAATTCGGTTTATTTAGTTAAGAAGTTCAAGTGAGGATGAAACACCAACAACATCCCAACAAATTGAATTCTCCCTAATCAACACAATTAACTTGATTTTCTAATCACAATCAACTTTCATCATATCATTAAAACTTTCATATCGTTGTTTAATGTTACTATCATTGTATTTTCATTCATATCAGTCCAATCTGATAAACAATCAACTCCGTTCGGTGTCATCTTTATATCATCAAGATTATCATCAACAGTTACATTTATCATCTTAATTGTTTGTGTGTTTTTTGTATCTTCAAATCAAATCTTATACCAATATAATCAAATGTTTTTCATTTTGTAATCTTCTTATTTGTACCTTTAATTGTGATTGATTTAGATTCTCAGAATCTTCAGTTAAAAGTTTACTAAATTTCGTACAACAATTTGTTCAAACTTTGTTTTTCTCCTTTGATTCTGTAATCGTTTGTATCTACTACAAGCAGTTGTTTTTGCTTTTATAACTTAAGTATTTATTGATAACAATTAACTGATTAATCGTGAAATAATCATGAAAATCCTCACTTTGCACAAAGTAGTCGTCATGGGCGCTGGTGGGGTCGGTAAAACCTCATTGGTGACCCAATTTGTATCACAACTTTTTCCCTCTTCTTACAAACCCACCGTGGAGGATTTTTACTCACACACAATTACACTTCCAGGTGAGTTAATTGTTACCATTAATTTAGACAGAGAAAGATTAAGTTCATCTCAAATTTCATGGAATTATCTTTTAATCTTTTACGAACAAAATTAACCATTTCGCAAGAAACACTTTTGACCTGAAAATATCGATTTCCACCAATGAGAAACTGTTCAAGTTTGAAACTTTCAAGAGCTTGACCCACATTCTCAAGGTCAGACTGTTAGTTGAATATCGATTCACCTCTTTCGCTCTCTGTCTTCGTTTCTCCTCTTACTTTCTCTTTCTCAGTCTTTTTCTTTTCTTCCTCTGGTTCATCATCATTTATCTTCCATGGGTATTGATACCTAGTGTAGGTTCAACTTTTCCAGGGAAATTTCATCTCTTTCTTTTTACTTATCTTCCTTTTTATTTCTCTCTGAATCGGTGATTCGTTTCAATAGAAACCATTAATTTTTTTTTCTTCTCTTTCGTTGGAATTGAGGATAAACTTTCCTTTCGATTTTCTCTCTCATTTACATGTTCGAATTTGATTGTATTATCATGAGAAAAAATTGATCACAATCAATTTTAATAAATTTACTATCAACCGAATAACCTTAATATTTAATCAGCTATAATAACTATAAGAGAGAAACTTAATCAAGAGGGTTGATTGTTATGGCAATTTGATCATGTTAGTTGATAATGGAAATAATTAATCGATTCGATGTTTCATTTCTTGACCACTGACCAGATGGTATGCGTCATACAGTTGAAATACTGGACACTGCGGGCACCCATTGTTTCCCAGCGATGCGACAGCTCAGCATTCAAACCGGAAGAGCTTTTGTTTTGGTCTTTTCCGTTGATAGCCTTCAGTCTTTCTATGAGACCATCAACTTATACGAGCTCATCACCAAGATAAGAGGTAAATAGTTGATTGATTGTTATGAGTTTCCAATTATTTTCAATTGATAATTTAATCCATTTCTTTGAATTAGGACAAGAAGTTCCAATTGTTCTGGTTGGAAATAAATGTGACCTTGATGAAGATCGTAAAGTCGATGTTGATCTGGTTGATACAACTCGAAGTGAAGTGATGAACAATATTCCTTATGTCGAGACAAGTGCCAAACTGAATACCAATGTAAAAAAATTGTTCCACGAATTGTTACTTCAGGCTCGAGGCGATGGACATAATTTGAAAAAAAATCGAACCCTAATACGACGCTTAGGGTCATTTGGATCGCTGCCCAATATCAGTAAACTTAAGCGTAAACCTTCAGGTGAAGGGAGTCCAGTTAAAAGTAATAACAATAATAATAATAATTCAAATGGTTCCGTTAATAATAATAACGGAATCGGAATCAAGAATGGCCTGGCCGTTCATGGGAAAGATAATAGTCTCGATTTAGATGTCGTTAGGCCAAAAAGTAACGTACACCACCAACTTTCATTAGAGGAGAGCGGAAAATTGAAACAAGATCCCGCTTGCATAATATCATAATAATCATAACAATTAACTAATTGGACATGAAATCATGTCAAACAATCAAAGATCAAGCAGAAAATCAGTAAACACCAAAACCAAACTACAGTTGAACATTTAAACAAAACTGAATTGATTTACTAATCTGAGAACCTCTGAATTTGAATTAACGTTTAAATTGATTAGAATCACGTTAATTTATCTTGAGCCAAATTTTGGAAAAACAATTAATTACATTATATCTTTGGCAAGAGATTCAAATTGACAATTTAATAAGACAATAAGAAAATCAAATGAACATAAACCCTGTTGAAACCATGAAGAAAATTAATTATTAGAAATGTTAATTATTTTTCACTTTTCTGTTTTCTTTTCTCCGTTGATTTTAAAGCGATAAACACAATTAATTAGTTAATCATCAACACCAGAGTTTTAATTATCCGATAAAATGAAAAATTATGATCATTAGATTTACACCAAATCAACAAATTATAATTTAATCTCTTGATCCGAGTTAATTATTTACTTTATTATCGAAATATTTTCTCAATCTAATCAACAATTTACTTTAAATCTTTTCCCGTTCGTTTTTCTTTTGCCAAATTAACTAAACAACAATTAGTGGAAACAATTGAAAAGCTATCGTTGTATTAATAGTCCTTTATGAAAAAAAAGAAATGAAGAAATTATATTCCGATAACATAGTTAATTAAAGATAAAAATGTACACACAATTTACTCGAGAAAAGGAAATTATCGAAATGATTAAGGTTCGAGTATAAAAAGAGTAACATATCAAAAATATTTTCAATTGATTTAATTACAACAATAATTCAATAATAATAATAATAATAATGATGTAATAGAAAAACGCTCAGCCCTTTTATTTATCATTCCCCGAATTTCCCTCAGCCCGAATGGGTCATTTGTTACTAACAATTAATAAAAAACAATGTATTAGATGGTCAAGTTAATCGTTACCACCAATTGTCTCGTTCATTTAATCGCGTCATCCGATTCATCGTCCACTGGTCACTCGCCATTGCCTCGAGAATCGTATCACCATAACGAACTTTGAAAAAGTTTCCATTCCATCCGAATGAGTTTTCTCAGCGAGAATCAATTTCCCTCGGCAGCAAAAAGTTTGTACTCTCGGCGGGACTCGAACCCGCAATCCCCGGTTTAGGAGACCGATGCCTTATCCATTAGGCCACGAGAGTAATTAAAGAGGAGCGTCAAAGATGAGACGGAGAGAGAGACAAAAGGAGCGACAGTTGATCGATTGGATTTGTGATCACATCTAATCAGGGAAAACTAATCAATTTAACGAGCGAATTATTTGATTATTTCTGTTGTTTCCTATGGAGAAGATGAAGGTGGAAAACAGAACTGAAGACCATGAGGCTTCATTCAAATTCGAGCAATTTGAAATCAAAAGGAAATCAACTAATCGATAAGTGATACTGGTTAAGAGAATTGAGAAAGAAAATGGAAACTAATCAAATTTCTATTCTTTATACCAATTAAATGTTTCTTTGAATTTCAATTGTTCAACTTGAATTCGAAATCATCTATACTCCAACTATAATAATCCATCACTTGAAAGGAATCATCTTTTCATAATTTCTTCCAATGCAATTAACAATAGTTGTGAATGATGATTTTCACGAGGAAGTGAAAAATATTAAACTACAATTTGTCTACTAATCGAATAGTTAATCGTTAGGATTGATTAATTTGCGAGAAGAACTTGAAACGATTAAAGTTCCCTCTGGGAGAGAAAATGGTAAATTTGTTGCTCTTTTAAAGGAGACATTTGAAATTTCCCGCGAATTATTGAGTCGCCATCTTAGTTGATAAAATGAAACAATTAAATTTATCCGATGAGGAGACATGTTTATTTGTTGTTGTTGTAGAAGAGGAAGTCGATTAAATTGAAATCTCATTTTTTTTCCAATTGGATAAATAACCATGTCATGATAAGAAAAATGTTTTGAAGGAGGTAAACAGATGATGAGAGAGAGAGAGAAAGAGAGAGGAAGAGAGATGATGAGAAAGAAAGGAAATGAGAAGAAAAAAGAAAGAGAGAAGTACAGAGATAAAGAAAAGTACTTTGTGAAGATACATTAAAGACAATTGTGAAGAGGATTACATGCAACAGAAGAAAGTAAAGGAATACATTGAAAAAAAGAAAAGGATATTATCATTTATGTTGAAATGATTGTAATATATTCGGATAAATTCAATTGTTGCCTTATAACATCACCATTTCCATCGGTGGTTGAAGATTGGTGGTAATTGTGGTGGTGGTTGAATAGATGTGATGATAATGTTAATGGTTTGTCTTTAATTGTAGATTGTTTTTTCTTAAAGTTGATGTTGATAAATGATGATAAGAGAGAAATTTACTGTCTTAATAAATTGATCTGTACGATTTGAAGTTGTTTAAGGTTTTTAAATTATCATCAAAAAATGTTGTTTGTTGTCTTGTTTTACTTTTCATCTGTTGATTAATTTTGCTTTTTAAATAATATTACTTGTTGATGTTGTGTAGTAGTGATGGTGATTTTTGTTGTTTGGTTGCCTGATTATTCAGCATCATCACCGCCATCATCTTCTTCAGCGACTTCTTCATCGTACTCTTCTTCTTCCGCCGCTGAATCTTCACCTTCATCTTCCACTTCTTCTTCAGCTTCATCTTCCTCTTCTCCTTCTTCACCCTCTTCCTCATCATCAAGAACTACCACTGATTCATCTGCCTATATAATTAAAAAGAATCAAGATTTTTTACGATTAATGATTAATAACAAGTAACTTACGAGTAACTTTTGTTGTTAAATATAAAATATTGGATAAAATTGAATTACCTCTTCTTCGGCTTCGGATTCTTCATCATCATGGTCTCCCTCTTCCATGCCATTTTCAACTTCCATATCAGGTACAAGGAAATACTGTAATGGATTAGGCCACATGTCATCTTTGATCACCTCAGCAATATCATCAGCGGATGCATCACCATTTTGAAGGTACCAGGTGAAAAAGGTTTGTCTTCCACCTGATCGTTTTCTTTTCCTAATGTTTGCACTACTTAACCTATTCATGGTTTGATCTTCAAGTTTTACGGCTGCTTCAGTATTTTTCCAATTAATTGGTGTGGATGATGAAGCGGGATCACCAGAGGAACCAAGATGAAACTCTTTGACAAGTAATTCATTTGCAAAATAAGGATTATTGTCAAAGCGAAATATTATCCGGTATCCAGATTTAATGTCTTCAAACTCTTCAACCTCTAACTTGTTCAAATAATTGAGACATTCTTCCTCTTCTTCTTCCAGAATGGTGGTTAATGTAGGATGATTAACAAATGCAGTTACCCAAAAATTAGGAATCTTTTGGATGAGATCACTTCGCTTCTCAAAATAAGGTTTCCTCAGTTTGTTATATTTTTGTTCAACTTTAAGTATCTCCTCAGATGCCTTTTCATTCAAAGAGTCAATCTCATTTTGACACGCATCTATCTCTTCAAGAGCTTTTTGTGTCTCTGGATCGTATTCTCTTTCCTTAGAACCCGATTCATCACCACTGATAACATAAACTAATGAACCTTGTTCACCATCACCAACACTACCAGAAGAACCATTACCACAATTTTTACTCTCCTTACTAACATTATTCTTTAAAGAACCGGCATCCTCCACCTTTTCTTCAATATCGCCGCTTGTCTTCAACTTTTTCAGTTGTGGCCCATTATCGGAAGAAACATCTTCATTGGTTGATGACATGATTGTTCACAAAAACAAATCTATATAATCCAAAGTAGAAACAATAGATAAACAGTTCAAAAAACCGAGAAAATCATAGCATAAGAATAATTAACAAAATCAAATCAAAAAAGAAAATATAAAATCTTTACAAGAGAAAGAGAAGAGAGAAACAGGTTAAAGAAGATGAAATAAAAAGGATCTTCTATACTTCCAATACAATAAAAGCAAAATGAATACAAAAAAAAGACACGCGCTAATAAAGGAGAATCAAAAAATAATGTTAACTTACCTAAGATAACAAGTGTCACTCTGTGATATTTCAAATCAGTAACCTCTAAAGGTGAGGTGATAAGCTGGTATAATCCAATTAACCAAATAAAAGACAATTAAACAAAAATTAATACAATTAAATGGAAAACAAAGCAAAAAATCAAATTGAAACAAAAATTTTTTCGTTTTTTTTTCAAGATAAAAGCCGTTTAAACGCCAACTAGCTAAGCTTTTTTTCTCGATTATCAGCGAACTTAATTTTCTTTTCAGTTGATCAAATTGAATGGAACACTTTCTACTCACAACGAAAGAATAATTAAATTTAGAATATGTTTCCTCTACAAAGGACAATTTTTATCTAATCTAATTAGAAGAGAACAAATAATTAAACTAATCAGAGAAACTATGGTCAGTCGATTAATTAGTTACTCGGCTAAGCTGGAACTCTACAAACTCTGGTGGCTCCATCTCTTTTTTAGAAAATCAGTTTAAATTTCTAATCTTTTTTCCCACTTACTTTTTTTAATTTGATTCTTCATTTTTAATTATTGATTTACTTTTATTTTCATTTCTTTTTATTAATTGGGTTAATTAATTGTTTGTCATTTTTTTCAGAGAATCAACAGTCAATTTAACTTTTCCTAAAAGAAATTAATTAGTTGATTGATTACATATTCTGATTACTATTTCTCATGGTGATTGTTTCTTGTTATTGTAAGAAATTGATGATAATTTGACCAATTAAGATCCATTTAGAGTTTGTTAATTAGTTAATTGCTCTAGTAACCATTGATTATGATCGAATGGGGTTTGTTATAAATGTCCCATACAAAGTGTGTCTTTAAGATAAATTGCTTGTAAACATGATAAATATGAAGCAATAAAACAAATGAATGAGTTAAGCCTCAATAAAATATTTCTATGATTAAATCATCAAATTAATCTGTGTAATTGGTTGATAACAATTACTAGTTAAACATTAATATTCAACTTTTTATTTCTAAATTTAAGAAATTCACATGAATGATTAGTTCGGTTTACTAATCAAATTTATCAACATGTTTACATCTTTACTTTGTACAATTTATTTTAACTTGGAGTTGATTAAGGAAAATAATTGATTAAATTTTCAAATTAATGAAAGTAAATCGGATTGGAGTTGATTATTTGTCCAAAATTAATCTCTTTTGTCAACTGATGGTTGATTTTTGACTGATAATCATTTGATTAAACAAAACTGTTTCCATCCAAATTAATTCTGAATAAAAACAATCAGTTAAATTGATACTTTAAACCTTCATTTCCGATAAAAACTATTCAAGGTTAATGTTAAATTGTAGTTGATTAGATTAAGATTACACTTGAATGTGCTTGTTTTTTTAATCTCCTCACTGGTGTAAATATCCACTTGACATAAATACGAATAGTAAACAATTAAAGGAGACACACACTTGATTATAATCCTCCAGTAGCATTTGATAATAAATATTTCAATCCATAAACACTAATCCTGAATATTGATTGTTGATTAGAAATCGGTAACTCGACCTTTCCGTTCCCAGTCCCCATATCTTGTCGGCTCAGGTCCAACTGGGCCACCGACCTCACCGGTAACTGGATTAGTACCATCAGGAAAAGGAGCATAGGCATTAATTGTTGCCTTAGAATCTTTAATTGTCACCGAAGGTTCAGCTTTTTTCGGTTGTCTGTCCAACCTTCCAAGAGGAGTATTTGGATCTGGATCTTCAATCGGTTTTCGAGTTTTATTTTCACCACCATCATTAACATTACTATTTCAGAATAAAAAGGAAAACAAAAATAAAACAATCAATCAAATTGCAATGAAACAAAATCAAACTAAATCACCCAAAGAGTTTCGTTAATGTTTACAAACCTAGAAAATTTCATCGACGGTTGATTAGAGGTGACGAAAATTTTAGAAACGATTTCCTTTCTGATCAGTGGGATCGCCAATCGACCAGCATTGTTAATCATCATCTTTAATTACTCCAATAAACGGAACAACACACAATAAGAAGAGATAATTTCTAATCAATTTACCTTGAGTTAAATTCTGAAAAATCACCAACATCAGCTGAGGATTTCGGTTGCCAGGTAACAAAGTAAATAAAAGGAAATTGAATTTTCAGTTGACTTTATTTTGTTTCCTTCTCTTGTTATCTAATTGGTGATTAAATTGTATTCTTTTGTTTTTATTTGTGATAAAATGGATGATATTTTTGATGAAGATGCCGATGAGTTGGTCTTGATTAGCAGAGAATATGAGAAATTAAGTGAGAACATCAGAAATGATGGTCTACGCGATGGAATCTCTCAAGGTCAAGACTCTGGATTACAAAGAGGATTTGATTCTGGTTACAATGAGATATTTCCTGCTATTGAATCAATTTATTTTCTAAAAGGTGTCATGCAAGCAATTTATTATCGTCCAGAAGAATTGTCTTCACAATCAATAGCCGTTGATGATGAAGGAAATAAGTGTCTTGGTGAATTGTTGAAAGAACTACGAGTAATTGAGAAAGATGTTCTCAGAGAATTGGGAGAAAGACAAACGCTATCACAATCAACTGTTGATTCTTTTGACCAAATTAAGAATCAATTGCTAACAGTTTTGGAGAAAATGGACCTTCAAATTGACGATGATGAGCTAATCAACTGTTCCCTCAAAACTAAACACCCAAGTAATGGTTCAGCAACAAATGGCTCATCAAATGGCAATTCAGTTGATTCAACAGCCAATCGATTCTTTGATTAAACAAATTATATTTTTTTGGAATATTTTTTCAACAGATTCTATTTATCCAAGCAGATATTTTCTACCTTTGATATAAATATATATGTTTAATTGGAGGAAAATCAATTCGTAAATGTAAACCAGAATAATCAACAAATTAAAAGTCTTTATTCAATCCAAGTGGTAAATTAAACTTCCAGATACATGTAAAAGTTAAAGTGTCAACAACATTGTCAATCTCATTGATTATCTTCAATTGTATTGTAAATCCAATCAAGATAACTGGAGACCTTCGTGTAAACCCCTGGTCTCTCTGGTCGAGCACAACCAATACCCCACGAGACAACACCGATTATGACCCCATGTCCATTTTTCAACTGAACCAGTGGACCACCCGAATCACCCTGACACGAATCATGTTTACCCTCCTTGAAACCAGCGCACAACATTTTGGGATAAACTCTGGATCCATAATAAGATCGACATGTTTCCAGACTCATGAGCGGAACTTCAGTCACTCGAAGCACTGGTGAACCACTCACAGAATTGGATTCAGAGGTTCGACCAAATCCTGTAACAATCGCTCTGCCAGTTAATTGTTCACCTTCTCGATTAAAATCATCGTCATCGTCATCGTCATCATCATCACCGGTACCTCGATATGAATCGGGCAAACAAGCGGCTGTTATTGGATAAATGGCTGTGGACAAATCGATTGGATCAGTTGTCTTAATTAGCGCGATGTCGTTTTCAATTGTTGTCGAACTGTAATTGGGATGGATAAAAGTTGATTCAAGTTGAGATTTAACATTATTATGAAAAGGTGATAAATTGTTTGTTCCTAGAACAGCAATTGTATTATTGGAATCAAAATGAACGGCACAATGAGCAGCAGTTAATATCCAATTGTTACCAATTACTGTTCCACCACAGAAATGAGTTAATCCAAATAGACGTCGTTTTAATTGTAATGATACTTGCCAAGGGAATTCACCGTAATCAGCTTCTCGTCCACCAACAATTCGACCCTCTAATGATCTTAATTGTATTCCACATTTGGTGTACAATTTATTTCCAAACAACAATCGTCTTCGCTCAAAATTGGTACGATTTTTTTTCTCGAGTCCATTGATCGTTACAACGTTTAACTTTCCTAATTTTACCGAAGACGATAAACTATAAACGCAATTGATACAAATTGTTATCAATAATATTAGTTGGTAATTGTTAATTTTCATCATGTATATTATTCTAGATGAATTCACAATTTAAATCTTATATTATCAATGTTAATTGTCACTCAATTATAATATCACCGGAGATTTAGTTTAATATTTTCAATAGATGATTTTGATCAACAATTTGATTACGATTGAATTTAATTGAGTTAAACCAGCTATTTATATTACTTTGGACCAATGTCATCGGTTAATTGTTGATAATATTAATTTCCTGGTTTACTTGATGTTAATTATCAATCCAATTGCAGTGTCACCTACAACCTTGTCCATTATTGACCAGGAAATTAACAAATTGTTTAAAGTAAAAGTACCATCAATGTCATTTACCATTTAATTATTGACAATCCCTAGATTTAATTAGAAACAAATCAGGTCAAGTTGAATCGTTAATCCCTGTGACAATTAACAATTGACTCCTCACCAATGACAATTCACTTTTAGGATAATTTAAATTTAACCTGTGGTAAAATAATCATCTGATTAACAGTTTTTTCCATCTCTATGAACAATTTTCTCCATTGATTAAACTATTTAGTAAACCAAATTAATCTTTCATCTTTGGAAAACAATTAAGAATCGATGAGCCTTTAAGCCCAAATTGGATAAACTAATTGACCCTCCAGGGAATATCAATTAACCTTTAACCCTTCACTTTCCATCAACTATTTAAGATCTGAAACTTTTGTTTTCCGTCTTCATTAATGAAACTGATTCCAAAAAGTATTTTGATTGTAATAGTTAATTTATATTCTAAATCATGTCCGTAATTGCTGCTCTATCAAGTCTTCGTGATTTAACCTCGCAAGATCCTTCACCAACTATGGTTCCTCTTTTAACACGTGTTTTAATTGTTCCACTGATGATAATTGCTCGTCAAATCGGCAGTATCTTGGCCCTTTCGGGAGCGGGTGGCTTTTTGTTGGTCAGTTTATTGTTGTCACTTTTGACTGGACAACCGGTGTTACGATCTTTGGGCATAAATACAAAAGGATCAGTTCCCTTGGCTCGAGATTTTGATTACTATGAGAAAGATTCTGATTATACATGAATTTAAATCACCTTTGTGAATGTTAACAATCAATTATTCAACCTCATGTACAATGAACTTTGAACAGAACCAATTAAATCTAATCAAACTATTCACTCCTGAAAGTTTTACATTATTAGTGTTGTTAGCGGAAAATTTATTTCATCGCCATGAACAATTTGTTTTTCCAATTGTACAATGTAAATCATTTTAAGTGATTAATTTGATTACATTTTATGGGAATACAAGGGAAGAGAACAAAAAAAAGTTAATTGATGAAACACTGATTGATTTACCAATTTTCTGATGTTGATTGTAAGTTACACGTGGATGCAAAGCTTGACTAGAGCTTGAAACGAAAAGGATATTGATGAGAAAGAAAAGTAAATTAAAACTAAATTAGAGATGTAAATGAGATGAGAAAATTGGTTATCCAATATTGGTAATAAGAGGGAAATTAAATTGCCAGAAAAAATCACTTAATGTAATAGATGCAAGATGGAAAAATAATTTAGCTGCTGAGAGATAATTGGATAAATGCGATCGTCATCTTAATAGCAGAAATCAGGAGCAGATTAATGAATTGGGATCTTAATCAAATTATGGACGAGTGATTAGTGGAAGACACTTTGAGAGATGCAAACGAAAAGATTGAGATTATAATTCATCGTGTTTCATTAAGGCTTCACCGAAATCGGTGGCTTGGCTTCCGACAAATAGGTCGTAATTGGCGAGAATTTCATCTTTAGTTAGATAACCATCCTGAGAGAAGAAAGAGAAAACAATTAGAAATCAGTTAATTTGAATTATAATTAGATGACAAAATGCTGAAGGTTCTCACCTTGTCTTCATCTGATTCAGATATTAAGTGTTTGGCCTCAACGCTGCTTAGGTCAGAATCTTCTGGGATAATCCAGTTCTCAACTTCTTTACGATCAAGAAAACCATCAGAATTTTTATCTCGCACTGATTGAAATTGCTCTTTCTCCCTGATAACCCAATCAGGTACCTCGGAATCACCTCCATCATGGCCACTGTACATATCTTGTATGTACTCATCAAGAGAGATTTTCCCGTCGGCATCTTTATCGACATCTTCCAGAGTCTCATCGATAACAATATTCTTCATGTGTTCAGCTTCCTCTGGATGAAGAAAATGAGTAAATTCCTCCTTAGTTAATGAACCATCGCCATTTTCATCTGCTGTTTTCCAACGTCTCTCATCCCGTCTCATCATATCATTATAAACTCGAGTGTCTTCCTCACTGACACCATTATCTAAATCGTCCATAAATCCATAAGTGGCCTTCTTATAATCTTCCCATGAGAGTAAATTTTTCTTTGAAATTCTATGAGTTTTCCATTGTCGCTCTACATCATCAGTAACGTATTTAGCTTGACTCTTTTTAATCCAATTCTTTAATTCATCAAGTGAAACTTTACCATCACCATTGATATCAATTTTATCCACAATTTCACCTAATCTTTCCTTTGATTCTTCTGGGCTTAGATTATCAAAAGCTTTTGATTCCTCGGAACCAAGAAAAGCTTCATGATCATAAGCTGGATTATGTTGATTTGCATCAGAAAAATGTTCTTCATTGCTTAATAACTAACAATTGAGAATAGAATAGAAAATGAAAAACAAGGAGAGAGAATCAAATTAATTATCCAATTAAAACAAAAGTCACATTATAGAATTCAACCAATTACAATACTTACATGATCGTGTTGTGATTGTTTACAAATTACAAGAGAAATTAAATGAAAAGAGTTAATTGTAAATACAATTAGAAAAAGTAAATAACAAGTCCTTTGTAATGTAGACATTGAAGGAGATATTTATAAGGTGTTTTCACCACAATAGAAAAACAATCAATTGGAGAATAATTTAATCAGTTTAAATTGAAGAAATAGAAAACTTTGATTGTCGATTAACTTAGAAAATGAAAAAATTAATAAAAATAGAAAAACTAATTGATGAAAAGACAATCAAATGAAAAGAAATTGTAACGAGATTGTATCAACTCATTCACTAGAAAACATCTGATGAGTTGTAACAACAAAGACCAAACCTCTTATTAAATGGTTACTCCTTTTTGGTTAATTCTATTTAAAGAAGCAATTAACTGGCCCGAATTAGAGTAAACAATTAACAGTTGATTTCTTCTCATTGACCGAGACCAGAATTCAAATGTTTATGACTAATCTTTGGATGGAAAAATCAATCACAACGATAATTCAATTTGGATTAATTTCTCCAATTCTCTTGTTAATTTTGAGAGAATCAGTTGATTGGAAAATTAATCGGTTCCATGTTAATTAATCACTTTCTTAATGATTACTTTTTGATCTTTTTAGTTTTTAATATTTTATGTTTTGGATAAAAATCGATTAATTAAATTTTAATCGTCATTTAAGTTGAGACAATTAAAAGTTACATTTGTTAATAATTGAACTTTTTTTTCTGATTCATTAATTGATTTTAATTTTGTTTCACTTTTTCTTGTTTCTTTTTTAATCAAATTACAGTTGATTAATTGATTTTCCTCCTCTTAATCCACCCACCAACTTGATTAATTAACACACCCTTTTAGTATGATTAAAATGAGAAACAAAAAATCATAACAATCATATGATTTAAATCAATTGTCTTTTAATTGTTGATCAACTTTTTTCATTTCGATTTCTTTTACTCTGATAGTAAATCAATTCTCGATAATCTTGAAAGTGAATCAAATTTGATTAAATTTTCTTCAAAGATCATCATTAACTTTTAACTATTTTGTGTTCTAATTGTTGACAATTAAATTGATTGTCAAAGTTTCAAATAACTGAATTAGTTCATTTTCCAAAAACCAGATGGAGCCACCAAAGAATCTACGCTAAGATCAATAAGCCGATTAATTAATCGACTGACCTCAGATTTTCATTCAGTTTGATTTGAGATTTTCACTTTGATAATTAAATTTGTTTACTCTTGAACCTTTTCCTTTTAATTGTAAATTGTGATCACATTTTGTACAAATGATTGGGAACAATTTAGATTATAAAGAAAAATGAAATTCGCTGAGGAAAAGCTTACAATCTACAAACGGCTAACTTTTTCTGTTCCAATTTGATTCTGTCAATAATATTTGTTTATGTTTCATTTGTGTTGATTTTTGTTTTTAATTGTTGATTTTTTATTCTGTTGATTGAATTATTTCTGATTCTTTGACATTCGATTATATTGGTTTCACAATTCTCAGTGATTGACACGCGTCTCTTTTAAGGTGAGTTAATATTCTAATCACTAAGGTTGTGATTAAATCCTTTGTTTTTTTATCTTCTCTTATCCATTGGTTTTGCTTATAGAAAAAGAAAATTCGTTTCATTAATCTCTTACCATTTGCTTTTCTTTTTTCTTATCGTTGAATTTGTGTGATTTTTTTTTGCCTTTAGTTTGAATATCAAGTCGAAAATCTCATTAAGATGACATCTAATAGTGCCCCAAGTGGAGAAAATGTTAGCTCTGATAAGCTAATCATGGGTCCTGAACCAAGTTCGTTTGCTAAAGGATTTGGTTATGATGAAGCTGAAGAGGAAAGTGATTCTCGAGAATCAATTACTCATATCCACCATCAAGATACTGATGATAATGTTGCCAGTTCATTTGGTGGTATTTGTGGTGGTCAACCAAAGCCGAAAGTTTTAATAATGGGTTTGAGACGAAGTGGTAAATCAAGTATACAGAAAGTTGTATTTCACAAAATGTCCCCGAATGAAACTTTGTTCCTCGAGAATACCAACAAAATTGTCAAAGATGATATTTCCAATTCATCATTTGTTTCCTTCTCAATTTGGGATTTTCCTGGTCAAATCGATTTCTTTGATCCAACTTTTGAAACGGAAAATATTTTCGGTGGTTGTGGTGCTCTTGTGTTTGTGATCGATGCCCAAGATGATTATGTTGAGGCTTTGTCCAAATTATATACTACGGTAACTCGAGCCTTCAAGATCAACCCGAACATAAAGTTCGAAGTTTTTATTCATAAAGTTGATGGTCTCTCGGACGATTATAAAATAGACATTCAAAGAGATATTCAACAAAGAGCTAACGATGAACTATTAGGTATTTTACTCTTTCGACTGGAATTTATTCAATTATTTGTCATTCGATTTGGTTTGCATTCTATTCTAATTGTTTTTCGTTGATTACAGATGAGGGTTTTAAAAATATTCATCTCAGTTATTATCTAACCTCAATCTACGATCATTCAATATTCGAAGCCTTTTCAAAAGTGGTTCAGAAATTAATTCCTCAACTGGGCACATTGGAGAATCTTCTTAATATTTTTATATCGGTAAGTATCAATTATTGGAATTTAATTGATCTTCGTTGATCAAAATCCTTTTTTTTTCACCAACAGAACTCAGGAGTTGATAAAGCATTCCTTTTTGATGTTGTCTCTAAAATTTATATCGCTACCGATGGAAGTCCAGTCGATATGCAATCATATGAACTATGTTGCGATATGATCGACGTCGTTATCGATATTTCTTGTATTTATGGGTATGTATCACTTTTTCGAACCAACTTTTAGTCCATTGGTCGTTTCTCTAATACCATATATTTATCGTGTATTCATTTTTTAGCATCAAAGATGACGGCGAAGGTGCAACTTTCGACTCTAATTCATCAGCCATTATAAAGTTGAACAACAAAACTGTTCTGTATCTACAAGAAGTTAACAAATTTCTTGCACTAGTTTGTCTAATTAGTGAGAATAATTTTGAAAAACAAGGATTAATACAATATAACTTTTATTGTTTTCGAGATGCGATTCAACAAGTCTTCGAGGACCGATGTGCCAAACCTTTTTCTGAAACTTTACAAGAAATTTCTTGTTAGTTATGGTGTTGAAATCTATCCAAAGCATCATTGCCATTCTCATGTTGATTACAATTTCTTTTTTCGCCCATCTTCTTCTTCTTCTCTCTCTCTCTCTCTCTCTCTCTCTCTCTCTCTCTCTCTCTCTCTCTCTCTCTCTCTCTCTCTCTCTCTCTCTCTCTACTTTCTTTCTTAAAATCGTAGCGGAAATGAAGTTTAAAAATACTAGAGTGAGAGAGATAGTAATCACAATCAATTTGCTACCGGAAACTTTTTAATTGTTTTCCAATCGCTCAACGAATTAAATCTTGTTATGTTTTCTTTATCTAGATTATAAATTTTAATCCAGTTAATTGGTTGGTAATGTATCTCTTTACCCCTTTTCTCATCTTTTCTCTGTAACTAACTAATTGCTGAAGACAAAAAAAATCTATTTCTAAATCTATTCTCGTAAAAAAAACTCTAATGGTGAAAATAAATTAACTGAAATCATAATTTTCTGGGAAATAATTGCAACTCCCACCCGAAGGGGTGGTCCAGCCATCTAGTGACAATTCAATGTTACCTTGATGTAAACAAATGATTATCAATCTGTCAAAAAAATAAAAACATTGGAAGAGATAACAAAATTAGTTGACAATTAACTCTGAAGATCAGAGAATCAAAAAGTTTTCTGAATAGAACTTAATGTCCAAATTTCCGTTGATCGATGAAAAATAAACTCGAAAATTGAAATGTTCATCTTTCCAATTAATATTAATAGTTGAAGGTGAACATTGACAATCCTTTGGATCATTAATTAGAATCAAATGTTTACACTATTGTTTTGTTCGCAATTCTGTTAGAAATTAAAAGTAAATGAACTTCATTCGTGTTTTATATTCTTGTTGATATTTTTCCTTTTCTAATAGAAAAGATCGACATTAGAACAAAAATGTCTTCGAACGAATTCCTTTTATGGAAAATCTTTTAATAGAGTCTCGAGTTGCTCTGTGTAAATTTTCATTCGTTTCTAAGAGTAACAGAAATTCTCAAATTAGAATCAGTAAAACTCATGTAAGAATCATGATTAATATTCGAAGAAAAAAATGTGGTTACGAAATTTGAAACTTTTGTTTCTCGTTCTTTAAGATTTTCGAAAAAAACATAAACACAAAATAATTGGCAAACAATTAGCCAATTGTATTAATCGTAATACAATCGAAAATCTCAAAAGTAAGAGAGACAAACAATTTAACGAATTCAACAAATTTGAGAGAATAAAAAAAGTAATTAACAATTAAAAGTCCAACAAGCCACAAAGTGGATTCTCGCTGAACTTTACCCTCGTTAATCAATTTCTCAATCGATTATTAACTGAGCAAAGAAAAAATTAGCCTAGTAATCAATCATTTCACTCGAATCAGATGCAAATCAACAATTAATTCTTTGATTATTCTAAAAGAACTTGGATTTAATTTGCGAGAATCAAAAAGTCAAAGAAATGATATTTTAGAACTTGTCCAAAAAATCGGAAAACAAATAGAAATTCTCGATCAAAACTCAAATGAAGAGAACTTTAGTCTCAGTCAAGAATATATCTAGATGATTGATTTTATAATTGCCGAATAATAACCTTAATTAACTCGAAATTATGTCGAAAAAGGGGAAAAAAGAAGAAAATATTTTCTTAATTTCGAATGTTTGAATTTGGCGCGAGGAACTTTTGTCAGCTGGTGATCATCGATGGAACAAGTTTCCTGGTAACCAGTTTACTTTTCTTTATAGGGAATTGTAGTTGTTGGTTACAAGAATTGAGGTTTAACAATTTTTGTTACCTAAATAAAATATATTAATTATAAATCTTAGAGAAAGACTTTTTTTTTCTTGGTAATTTAAGTGTAAGTGTTTCAGTGATACTATGAGTGGCTCGGCTACTATGAATGAATACTCTGTCCAAGCTCTGCAATTACCTATTGGAAATCTCCAACAGGCTGTACCAGTTCAAGTTCCAATTTCAACGTCAAACGGACAAACAATATTGCAAACAATTCATCTTCCCTTACAAGCAATACAAGCGGTGGCTACGGGTCAACAAGTGACATTGCAGGTTGTTCCAAATGTTATCCAGGTTCAAGGATTACCCACCGGTGTCCAAACCATTCAAGTGCAAGGTGGAGGTCAACAACAAATAATCACAGCATCTCCTGCTGCTATTCAAAGTTTAAGTTTAACTTCAGGTGGAAATTTTGTTGCCACAGTGCCTGGCTCGGGTGGCCAACAGGTTAGTTTCTTACCTCTTTTTATGCTTCTTTTTCATCTTATGCTTGTTTCCCTTATTTAGGAAGAAAGTTAACCTATTTTATTTTTACTATTTTCGGTGAAAAGAAAATTATTATTATACATTATGTGTGTAGAAATATTTTACTGTTGCTATTCTATGAGACTGTAAGATTTGAGTTTGTTTTGCTTCTCATCTTTTATTATCATTTGTGTTTGATGTTCACCACAGATCCAACAAGTTCCAAATGACCCATCTAAATGGCAGATCATATCAGCACCTCCCACAGCCATCCAACCTGCATCTTCAGGAGCAACTCCCGCCTCATTTTCAAATACCTCTGGTAGTGAAACAACTTCAACTCCAGCCCAAGAAACTGCAACAGGAACTGGAGCAACGGGAACTGGACGTAAAATGCGTCGAGTTGCCTGTACATGTCCAAATTGTCGAGACGGAGAGGGTAGAAATAGTGAGACAAAAAAGAAGCAACATATATGTCATATTCCTGGTTGTAATAAGGTTTATGGAAAAACATCTCATCTTCGAGCTCATCTTCGTTGGCACACTGGTGAAAGGCCTTTTGTATGCAACTGGTTATTTTGTGGTAAAAGGTTTACTCGTTCTGATGAATTACAGAGACACAGAAGAACACATACAGGTAACATTTGTTTCATTCATTCTTTTCTCATCCTCATCCCAACGAAACATTAAAATGTTTTTTTCGCTCATCACCACAATTAACATCATTCTAATGTGTGTGTGTGTGTATTTATCTTCTCCCCCTGTCAACTTTTGATGCTCTCTCATTCTTTCTTTCTCTCTTTTCTTTCTTTCTCTGCCTCTTATCTCTTTCTTTTTCTGTCTTGCTATCATTTCACACTCGATTTGTTCTAATTTGTTAATATATTTTGATGATACTTATTATTCTTTAATATTATTAATTTATAATCAGGTGAAAAACGGTTCCAATGTGCCGAGTGCTTAAAACGTTTTATGAGAAGTGATCATCTATCCAAGCATCTTAAAACTCATCAAGCGAAGAAAGTAAATCAACAAAACCAAAGTGACGCAGAAACTGTTAATGCTGGTACAATAACAGTCGCTACTAAAAACGAAAGAACTGTTGACTCTGATCAGACTGAGTTGGCTATAAATGAGAATGTTGGTGATGGTAATTAATCAATTCTTCAATATAACAAATCGACTAAAAAAAAAACAAAAAACAAGAAATGAGAAAAAACCAAATCAACTAGCCTTTATATAATTAATTTTAACAACAACAACAACAACAACAATGTCACACTAAATTAAAACAAATATGGAGCATGAGGAAGAGAAAAAGAGATTGTATTTAACTATATATTCGTTTTATTATTATTATTATATTAAATAAACAAAGATAATTTTTCTGCTATTTTGTTAATAGTTGCTTCTAACATTCCAATTTCTTTTTCCGATCAAAAACTCCTCACAATTAACTCACCAACAATAAGATTAATTCTCTGTCAAAATAATTCCAAGTTCTTTCAATTTTAGCGCCTTCGAATTGACACAATTGGGGGACCGTTGATGAAATTAACTCCATTCGAATTCCTTTGTGATAAAGTTTCACAATTAGAGGTCAAGTAACTCCATTTGTCGATTGGACAAATTATGAGAATTTAATCACTTGAATGCGATTTACAACATTAATTCTGATTGTGAATATATCGGATTGTAAATAGAAAATGATACAAATTCATTTATATGAAAAAAATGAAGTTAATTGTTAACTTTTTCTTGCTCTAGTTGTGATAACTTGTTGATCAATATATTTGATTCATCGATCAATCAAATAGTAATTTCATTGAGTGTCTTATTGATAATATTAGATTTTTTTCTTCTCTGGAATTTGTGTAAAAAAATGTAGAGTTAATGATGAAGGAATTAGAATAATTTTCCTTTGAAAAGGTAATTAATATGTTCCAAAGCGGTAAAATGGTCATTGAATTCGTACATGACACTTTTCGCTGATGACCAATATGGATAGAAAACAAGTTCTTTAGTTATCTTGTGTTTCTTATGAGACTTAATAGTTGATGATTCGAGATTAATTAAACTTTTCAAACTTTTATTCACTATTGGATCGCAAATGATTAGCTGTAAGAGAAAAGTGGGAAAAAGATTAATCATCGTAATTATAACTCAAGTTGAGAAACTGATTGAATTGAACTTACGTCTCTGTTGACATTTTTAATTATCATCAAATAAAGAAGAGTTAAGCATTTGTTTGAAATGTGATGGACGCGAATGTACACCTTGGCCTTTTCGATGCATAAGTTGATTATCGAGTGACAGGTAACAATTAGATCTTGTGTTTTATCATACTGAAAAGAGAAGACAAATTAAACCATTGTAATTATTGGAATGAAAAATGAATAAGTGAATCTACCTTGATTAAATTCAATAAAATATTGAAAGCAGAAGAGACGACGATCTTTGATGGTTCGCTTCGATTTGACATTTTGATTATATTAATAATTGTGTCGACGGTTTTTGGCGAAGAGATTTTTATACAAGATTCGGGTGAGATTTTTGTGGTTGTTTCGAGTGATGAAAGGGCCGATTGTAGTTGAATGAATTTGCGATAGTTAACTAGCTTGGTTAGAGCAAGATTTGTACGGAATCCGATTGGGAGCTCAGGAGTGTCATTTACTTGCAGGGACTCGTCAACAGAAAGATGATCAACACAAACTGATATTAGTTTTTTGGGTGGACCAGTTTCAATGATTGATTGACGCAGTTCTTGTGGTGGTTTGATGGTGTTGGTCGCTTCTTTGAGAGCCAGGAATTTTCTAGCAGCCAAATGACGGCGAACAAACTTTTGAATGACAATAGCCGCTTTATCTCTTCTAATACTTTCATTAACCTTTTGTTTCTGAGCATCTGATATAAGTTTTCTGAAATGTTTCTGGATGGTTATAGTCGCTCTTTTGAGAGTCCGGAATCTCTTAACAGCCAAATAACGGCGAACAAACTTTTGAATGACGACAGCCGCATCAACTCTCTTTTTAATTTCATCGTGATCAACAGATGATTCCTCTAGTAGCTGATCATCTAATAACAACTTTTCAGGTGAACCATTTTCAACGATTGATTGACAAAGTTCTTGTGGTGGTTTCATGGTGTTGGTCGCTTCTTTGAGAGTTAGGAATCTTTTAAAAGCCAAATAACGACGAATAAACTTTTGAATGACAATAGCGGCTTCAGCTCTTTCAATTTCATCATGAAAAACAGAAGATTCATCTTGTTTCTGATCATCTGACATTAGTTTTTCGAGTGATTCATTTCCAACGATTGATTGACAAATTTCTTGGGGTGGTTTGATGGTCGCATAATATCGGCGGAAATGCTTCTGGATACTGATGGTCGCTCTTTTGAGAGTAATGAATTTCTTAGCAGCTAAATGACGGCGAACAGACTTTTGAATGACAATAGCCGCTTTATCTCTTTTAATACTTTCATTAACCTTTTGTTTCTGAGCATCTGAAATACGTTTTCTGAAATGTTTCTGGATGGTTATGGTCGCTCTTTTGAGAGTCCGGAATCTCTTAACAGCCAAATAACGGCGAACAAACTTTTGAATAATCATAGCTGCTTCAACTTTTTTAAAACTTTTATCGTGATCAACAGATGATTCCTCTAGTTTCTGATCATATAATATTAGTTTTTCGAGTGAATCATTTTCAACAATTGATTGGCAAAGTTCTTGGGGTGGTTTCATGGTTACTTCTTTAAGAGTCAAGAAATTCCTAGCAACCAAATAACGGCGAACAAACTTTTGAATAACAATAGCCGCTTCAACTCTTCTAATACTTTCGTCATGACCAACAGATGATTCCTCTTGTTTCTTAGCATCTGATAATAGTTTTTTGAAACGTTTCTGGATGGTGATTGTCGCTTTTTTGAGAGCCAAGAATCTTTTAACAGCCAAATAACGGCGAACAAACTTTTGAATGACAACAGCCGCATCAACTCTTTTAATTTCATCTGGATCAACAGGAGATAAATCCACTTTCTCCAATCTTAACAAACATAACTTAAAACTCTCTTCTTGATCAACAGATGATGCCTCTTGTTTCCGATCATCTGACATTAGTTTTTCGAGTGATTCATTTCCAACGATTGATTGACAAAGTTCTTGGGGTGGTTTCATGGTCGCATAGTATCGGCGAAAATGTCTCTGAATAGTGATGGCCGCTCTTTTGAGAGCCAAGAATCTCTTAACAGCCAAATGACAGCGAACAAACTTTTGAATGACAATAGCCGCTTTATCTCTTTTGAAATTTTCTTCATGATCAACAGAGGACTCCTCTAGTTTCTGGTCATTTGATATTAGTTTTTTGTACGGACCATTCTCACGGATTGATTGAAAAAATTCTTGTAGTGCTTCAGATTTTTTGGCTTTGATAAAAGTTATTCGTCTATTGATTGATTTTTGGGCATAGTATCGGCGGAAATGTTTCTGGATGGTGATGGTCGCTCTTTTGAGAGCTCGGAATCTTTTAACAGCCAAATAACGTCGAACAAACTTTTGAATGACAATAGCCGCTTCAACTCTTCTAATTTCATTCGGATCAACAGGAGATAAAGCAATTTTCTCCAATTTTATAACAGGTCTTCTTCTTGGTTTAACTCGTCTCTTGGTTACAGTTTTCCATTTTTCTTGGGCAACACCAATCACAATTAGTTCGAAACTTTCACCATATGAGGTCTTAAAGTGAACTTTTTGACGAGTCCCACCAGCTTTTGTAGGCTTCCATTCGATGACAACTTCCACACTTTGGTTCTCATCAACAACAATAGATGATTCTTTTATTGTAAATCCAAACTCTGGCTTGGGTACTTTGACAACGTCTAGTTTTTGAATAAAATGAGCTGGATTATGGATCTTGAAAGATTTTGTTGATATATTACCGAGCGTCACATTACCAAAATTAAGAATTGATGGTCGCTGGAAAGATTCTAATAAGAGAACCGGTGTTTCTTCATTTTCAGGGATTATTCTTTTAGGTGAAGGCGCTGGAATCTCAAATTTACAAACTCGGTGACAAGTGTTTGGATAATTAAGAGATGAGTTTTCACATTGATAAAAAGAATTGCTCATTTTTGATAACCGGAGTTTTAGACAATTGATGAATTAAAAAAGAGACTAAATAACAAATTTGTCAGATGAGATTTTCGAATTCAAAAAATGAAACAACATTCACGCCTCCGAGAAAATCAACCAATCAGAGACGACGAAGAAATTGCTCTTAGCGCCATCTGAAGTTCAGGCAACCACCTTGCTAGTGAAATTAAATTGTTAATTGATAAATTATCTTTTTGCTGTGGCAGATTAAAAATCGGATTAATAACAGTTTTAAACTAAACTGAGGGCAATCAATCGTTTGTTTCACGATGGATAATGTAGCCTGGATCGATTGAAGAGAGTTTACCTGTTGAAGTTTTATCGTCATTTATGTTGATTGATAAAATTAATTGTTGTAGTTGTTGGGAAAAGATTAGTTTATGTTGAATATATTCCAAGCTTAAGGTTGGTCAATTAGAGACCAAATTGTAAATTGAATTTTTATGGTTGTTGACTAGTTAATTGTTGTCATAATTCTTCCCTTAGGAAAATTGATTCCAATTTGTCAAGATAAGGAGCCATTCGAGCTTGAACTGATGGGATCGCTTTATTTGCTTTAACTGCTTTGAAATCACGTTTTAGAGCTTTGATTTTACCTTCGACCTGCGACACATCACGATCCACGTTACGCTGTTGTAGAATATCACTTATCCTTTGAAGAGATATCATTTTTTTACTTGATGATCTCCAAATACCGGCTGATTCTTCATCCCAAACATCAACAAGTGTTTTTGTTTCCTCTTCCGACCACATTTTTCGACCTTGAAAAGAAAACAGAAAAAGTTTAGAACAAGTTATTTCCTATTCGGATTTTTTAATAATCCTAAAGGCAAACCGATCACTTTGTAAATTTAAACATAATCAATTTCTTACCACTTAATCCACCCGTTGAGTGTTGAATTTTCTCTATTCTCATTTGTCTCAAATTGGCTTTAAAAGCTGCTGATGGGGACAATTTACAGACAGGGCGAGGGTAACGAGTTGATGGTCCAGGTAAAGAGCAACTCGAATCATCTGCTTCGTTTAAAACTTGAGGATATTCAGCTAAACGAGAATTAACATTGGCCTGTGGTTCATTGGATGCACTTTCGATTATTATTTCAGAGGGTTTAGATAAGACCTCGTGTTGGAGAATTACAAGATCTCCTTCTTCTCCTTTAGAAACTTTTGCATGAGATTCATCTTCACAGAGATCATTTTCCGAAACATCGGATTCTGAAATCTCTTCAGCTTGTGGTTGTTTAATAGAAGTACGTTGACGTCTTTTCCTTTTGTAACTACCGCGAGGCGAAGATTCCTTATCCTTAGGACTAGTTTCAACCTAGAAATTACATTAAAAAAAGAGTTTTATAAGTATTGGATTTAAAATATTCATAGAGATAAAATTTACAAAGAAATTAATCTCACCTTAATGTCCATTAGTCCAATAATCATTAGCGCTTTAGCTGAGTCCAAAACTGAGGTAAACTACTTTGAGGTTGTAACTTCCCCTTGTACATAAATTCAATAATTGCTTCAAGATCAGAGATTGACATGTCCTTGAGTATAACTATTGGATATTGGTTTGGGTTAGAAAATATGCAAAGAGATCTGTGAAATAAGGGAACATGCAGAGACCAATTTATGAGCTTTGATGGTTCCACCTTGACAGGAAATAGTACAATCGGTTAAAATTTCATCGTTGTAAAGTCTTTGGAATGCTGAGACCAAATGATTTTGGTGACTATTAAGTTTCAAACAAAATGCTTGATCCGATATAGATGAAGATGAAGCTGATGCTGATGGAGGTGCCATGGTTTTCCAAGTGTCACGAAAAAATAGTCAATCCAATTTCAATTAAAACTCTTGTAAAGAAGAAAACAAACAAACGTCGAAGCAAAGTGAAAGAGAAATAAGCAAAAAACAATTGACAACTAATCATAGTAAAATTAGCAACACCAACAATAGAATCAGCGTGCAAATAATAAAAGTCCATAGTCACAGAGAGAAAACCAGATCACCAGGAAATGGCAACAATCGATTGAAAATTAAGTTCAGCCAACATCCAAATATAGTAAAATAAGAAAGAACAAGAAAAGAGAAGAATAATTAAAAATCGTCATACCGATTTAAAAATAATAATAAAAACATCAACTTTATACCACAAGTAATGAGAGAAAATAAAATAAAACAATTAGAAAATGATCGGCCCTAAACAAATTTAACAAAATGTTTCCACTAATTAATTACTCGGTTCAATACCTTTTCACATGTAGACAATCACAAAGTGATAAAAACAGTGATGATAATCAAATGTCACACGAAAATAATTATTATCTCGAATTAGAATATAAAAGTTTGATGAACAATCAGGACGAGATTAAATAACGACCACAATTTAATAAGCTGAACTTCAGCTGCTTAAGGAAAGGAACAAACAATCACCATGGTAACCGAAATACATTTTCTTTTCTATAAGCGGTTAATTTAACATGGAACAAAATTATTCTCAATTAACAATTGTTTCCTTTTAATTTCTTTCGATTAGCTTGATTCAGTTCTCATTGAAAATCTACAATCATAGTGAATATTATCGGAAGATAATTCTTTATGTTGTTCAACTATTTTCCAATCTTGTAAACTACAGGGCTATTCACCTATTTTCGCCGATGTTTTTTGCGATTTTCTCAGCAACTAAGAGTCAAAGAGACTCGAGACTTGAGTGGTATGAGTTTGAGCAATACTCAACTGTCATATCAAAAGATCAAGGTCATTCAGGTCATCGGTGAAATAACGCGTTTCAAGGTCATCTGAAGGCAATTCAACAAACAAGAATATTCAGAGATACTGCTGACAAGTTTTGAGGTTTCTATGAGCTTTGCTATGTTAAGATAAATTTATTGAATAGAAGATTTTAACAGTTATTCAATTAAACTGTAATATCTCAAGATCAACAACAAAGATCTCTAAACTCATTTTCCAAGGTCATCTGGAGGTAATACAGTTATTCTCCACATTTTTTAACCCTGAGAAAATCGAAAAAAACATCGGCGAAAATAGCTGAATAGCCCTGTATTACCTCCAGATGACCTTGAAACGTGTTATTTTACCAGTGACCTGAATGACCTTGATCTTTTGATATGACAATTGAGTATTGCTCAAACTCATACCACTCAAGTCTCGAGTCTCTTTGACTCTTAGTTGCTGAGAAAATCGCAAAAAACATCGGCGAAAATAGCTGAATAGCCCTGTATTGAACCAAGTTAACTAGTCGTAACAAAATAGCTTCATGTTGATGGTGATAATTATGGTTATATCTTTTTCAGGGATAATCCGTCGATTAATTGAAGTTACTAATTCTTTTCATTTTCTTTCTTTTCTTTTTTCTGTAGGATAAATTTTTTTCCCCTCAAAATAATTATTCATTCAAATGTCAAGTAGTTATAATTAATTTGTTTGTTTGCATCTTTCAGTATAACAATGTCAATGATGCCCAAAGCAAATACTTCGATTTAATTTTCGCAAGAAAGACCACTGGACCACCGCTCAATCCTAAAATACATTGCACTGTGATGCAGCATTTAGATGATTTGGGCGCTAAATGGGTTCCTGCGCAATTTATGTCAGTCTATAAACTGTATATTAGTTTTACACACAAAAAGCCCGCAGATGCCCAGAATTCGGTTAGATTACAAAACGATATCGAAGCAATGAACAGTATGATTACAACAGGTAACGATGATAACAATGATAACAATGATAATGAGATTAACCAGAGAGAACAGAATTGAAAAAATGATTAATTAACAGAGTAAAAATTATTTATTTTGTTAATTCTCTCTACTCTTTGCAATCATAGTGAATATTATCGGAAGATTATTCTTTATGTTGTTCAACTATTTTCCAATCTTGTAAACTATTGAACCACTGGAGTAGGACAATTTATTAATTACTCTTGCAATTAATCAGATTTGGAGATTTGTGAATGTATGGATTGATCGCTGCTCTTAAATCAATTTTTACGGCAGAAAAAAAGACGATTTATCTCAACGTAAACGTGAACAATTGAGATTGTTAATCGGTAATGTAATCGAGAATTACTTTACCCTGTTAATAGAATCGCCAATTGTTGAACAAAGAAAAAGAAATCAGTTGATTCGAGATGAACATTTAGGTTTCTGGTGAAGAAGACGGGGAAAAGTTAAGAAGATAAGAGGGAAAAAGAGAAAAAGAGAAAAGAAAACATTGAGCCTCAGTTTGTTTTCTTTTCATTTCAGTTGAGCTTCTTCACTTTTGTACTTTTGTTTTCTTCTCTTTTTTAATTGTTCTGTTTTAATTATTTATTATCCTTTTTTTTTACTGTTTTTAAGAACAAATGGACAAGCAAAATTTCGAGTTTAAAAGAAATCTAACATTTGGTAAGTTGTTCATTTCTCTTAGCCTCTTTGTCTCTCTCTCTCTCTCCATTGTTTTCCTTCATTTTGAAAATGTTTTTGTTTACAAAATTTTCTCTTTCTTTTCCTTTGCTGCAACTTATCACTTGACTCTTAATGTAGATATGCCTCAAATTACGAGACTATTTTTTTCTGATGAAACTCGATTCAAATTTAACAATTTGTGTTGTTATTGTTTTCCCCTTTTATAGATGAGCGACAAAAGCAATCACAAAGTATGAGAAGACTTTATTCTGACAAGACTCCAATAATTATCGAGAAATAGGTAAGACTCAAGATATGTCCGTCAGCTCAACATCTTCACTTTGAGCCGATTTTTTTCGGCTTGAGACTGGTGACTATTTTTAGAAATTAAATTAATTTAGTTAAATCTTGTTAAATAATCAATTAATTAATCAAATAATAGGTGACACTTTTTAAGGACAAAAAGGCGCAAATTAGAGCACATTTTACATAATTTTTGTACTTAATTATTCAAATTAAAATAAACAAATCTTTTTCTTTAAGCAAAAATGGTTTCAACAATTAAATTAAATTTAGTTAATTTTGATCAAGTTATTGTTTCACCTTCGGATGAAGTTCCAGGACTAAATTATATTATTGATTCAGGACTAATTCCAGATGAAATGCCTAAAAGTTGTTTAAATATCAATTGTGATGGTACTATGGTGTTGAGAAAAATCAAAAATTCGAAGCTTGGTAAGGGCTTCGTTTGTCGAAAGTGTCGGCTTCAATCCAATTGGACTAGAGGAACTATTTTTGAAAAATCTAAATTGGACATTCTGATGTTTTTGAAGGTGATATTTTGCTGGTGTTGTAACAAAACAATTTCAATGACTGCCCTCGACTTAGGACTTTCTGAACAAACTGTTTCTCTCCATTATTATTTATTAAGACAAGTGAGTTAATTGGTTAGCATTACAATTTTTTCTAAATAATCGGAACTTTTTCTGTTGATTAACATTATTAGATAGGCCATGAAAAATGTGATTAAATGAGATATAAAAAGTCTTGATACGATAAATGATTAATTAGAAATGAAAAAAAAAGTTTCTCGATTTACCAATTTTTCGACTTTTGCAAATCTCTGACAAGGTATCACTTTTAGCGAAGTTCTTTTTCTTTGATCATAATGTTATACATATTTCGAATCAGCTTGAAATTCTGATTCAGGATCAGTTCTTTTTATTTAAAAACGATCAGTGGTTCGGGAGAAATGACCTGAAACGTTTGGTCAATTTTTTCGATTATCGAAAAAATTTCGATTAATCGAAAAAATCGAAAATGTTCTAATGATGATTTTAATTGTTTTTCTTGGTAGATTTGTTATAATTTGGTTAATAAAAATAAAAAATGATTGGTGGATTAGGAAAAATAGAATGTCGAAATCGACGAAACTATGGTCTACAAAAGAAAAAATCATAAAGGTCGATTGTCTAAAGATCAGAAAGAACAAGTTTGGGTTTTTGGTGGAATTGAGCGATTATCTAAGAATACCTTTGCTGAAATTGTTCCAGATCGAAAGGAAAATACTTTGTTAGAGGTAATTAAACGCTATGTTTTACCTGGAACAACAATTTATTCAGATGGTTGGAAATCTTATCAAAACCTTAACCATCACTATTATTTTCATGCTTATGTTAATCATAGTGAGAATTTTCACCCAGTCCACCCAAAGAAAAAAATATTCACACACAGACAATTGAAAGAAATTGGAGATCATTGAAATCTCATTTTCCGAAATCATCTCATGGTGAAAATTGACGTGATCATCTAACTGAATTTTTATACAAACAAACTTATCATAATCTAAAAGAACCAACTCTTAATTTTGAAACTACTTTACAGCATTTAAAAAATAACCCTATCGATGCTGAAGAAATTAATTTTAATTAAATTTTTATTTTGATTAACAATTAACTAAAACGATTAACTAAATTAATTTAATTTCTAAAAATAGTCACCAGTCTCAAGCCAAAAAAAATCGGCTCAAAGTGAAGATGTTGAGCTGACGGACATATCTTGAGTCTTACCGAGAAATATCGTTCTGAGAAACAATTACCGATAATTGATAGAAATCGCTATCTTGTACCCCAACACCTTCCATGTTCTAAGCTGGTGGAAATAGTTCGCCGCCGACTCACCTTACATCCAAGTTATGCTCTTTTTCTTCTCGCTGGTGGGAAATCATTAGTCTCCAATTCCAAATCTGTTGGTCAAGTCGCTGAACAATTCAGAGACCCTGATGGCTTCTTGTACATTGTTTATGCTTCTCAAGAAACTTTTGGCTGAACAATCTGACAACAGTGACGAATGAAAGAAAAGACAATCTAAATCATCACCATAATATTAATCACTGAGATATTGGGATGAAATGATTCGATAATCACCCAAGTTCAAACACAAAAATCTATCCATTAAGGAGCAACAATTAAAGATGATACGAATGGCAGTGCCGTTGTAATCAAAGATGAAAAACAATTCCCATTGAAATAATAAGCAATTGACTAACAAACTAGAATGTTGAATAATACACATTCTACATTGTAAATTTTACTCTAGTTTAACTTTTGTTTATTAAAGAAAAACTTTTACGAAAATTTTTCGTCTATTGGAAATGACTCAACGGTCCCTAGTTCTCTCATGTGATTTTGTTTACATTTTTGTTATCAACAACTTTCTAATTAATTAGTTAATAAGGGTCTTCATTTTTTTCTTAGTTAAATGTTGACAACTAAAATAAGTGCCTCAATTAAATGATGGATTCTTCCTCTAACAGCCTGGAAGGCTGGGTCGCCGTTAAAAGAAACATTTTCATGCGTGAAGGTGACATTGACTTTGGTGACTCGAGTAAGATCAAATTTCTTGTTGCTTATAATCAAATTGAGCAAAAATTAGCGATAACTTGTACTCAAGGAAGTCGAAAAGCGAGTGATGTTAAACCTAAATCAGTGGCCTCTTTTATCAGGTAACTAACTGTTTTTCTTTATATTTGGTCATTAACTCATTACTTTAATCTCTAACTTGACTTTTTTCTTGTAGTGTTCAAGCCTTGAAAGGGATTCACAATCAGTTGAGAATCGTTTATCCTGCTCTTGATGGTCATTTCCCAGCCAATCTCGAGTCAACGGAAGGTTTTTTACCTTATCTAATGTCAGCATTTAGGTAAATTAATTTAAGAGTAATTGTTGATTTTTTATTGAACAGAAACTCTAACTTGCTGGTGACAATCATATCGATTATCCTGAGTTTTCAGCCATATGATTTTGGTTTGATTATATTCATCACTTTTCAGGCTGAATTTATAAACAATATCTTCAATTTTGACCTTGTCATTGTTTCACCTTCTCATAGAAATGTTTTTTTTACTAACAAACTTATTGTAAATTAATTAACTGACCTTTCTAGTTATTACATTTTAAGGATACCGGAAGAAGTTGACTTGGAAACATGTAATGCGATTGAACAATATCTTGAGGTCGCAATGTCCATGGCTGGCAAAGGTCTTCTTTTGGCTCTTTTATTTGATGATGATGAAGATCCATTAAGTGACTTCGAAGAGGATATTCAAGAGATGAGATTGACAGGGTTTGAGAACGTAGTTAAAGGATGTTACACCGATCTGGAAGATGTTCTAAGGCTTAGAACTCGAGCTAAAAACATGAAAGAATTGGCTAAAATATGGAAGCTTGAAGATAAGGTCATAGCAAGTTTGTCTGTTGCAATTTCTGAAAAATATAATTTTCAACTTCAACCGTTTCTTCAACTTCGGGAAATGGCTCATAATCATATTAAACAAGCCAAAGAACGTCTTAGTGATCCAGATTTTGGTAATCGAGTCAAAATTCTTGCCAGAAAAGAGATCGAGGAATTTAATGATCAGTTTTTAAGTGCCAATGGAGCCTTACAGCATCTTTACCAAGAATATTATCGAAAAGTTGTTGATATCATCTCAGGTCAAATGATTCGTATCAAGGAGGATGAACAACGATTCGGCAAAAATGGTTTCGACCTCGAAGATGGACCATTGAGACTTCTCAAATTACAAATAAACCATAGCCAAGAGATCATCAAACTTAGAAATACAGTTAGGGTAACAAAAGAGTATAATCGGGATCAATTGAGAAAATATCTAAAATCTTTGGATCAAGATTCTGATAAGTCATCGTCCGAACACGAACTGAAAAGAACTGAGCTCGATATCATCAACACTCGACTTGAGATTCTTGCTGAAGAAGAGAAGTTGATCAAGAAAAAACTTGATTTACTCGCGATGCAAAATTCAGACGAAATTTCCGATAGCGATTTATTTCATGACGCGGTTGAAGAAACTCAAGACCAACTCGAGGAAGATTGTCCAACTAATATTGGATCCGACAAAATAAAAGCGATCGATATATTGAAAGTTGAACGTCAATCTATTGCTCGTCGACGAGCTCATCTTCGTAATAAAAAGGCACTTCTACTGACAGAATCTAAAGAAGGACAATCTATCCAAGAAAATGAAGCAGATGACACACAATCTCAAGTAGGAAGTCAAAGTGATTCTACTACTATTCGAGCTTCCACTCGAAGATTAAGTCTATTAAGTATTTGTAGTGATGAAGAAAAGCAACGAGAAGAAGCTCACAAAAAGATTCGTAAGAAAACTTTACAAAGATTGAAAGCCTTTCGTATGCGAAGTCAAAAGTTCTGTGATGAAGGTGAATTCTTTCAAGAAAAATCATTGGAACATGATGAAAGATTACCACCTTATCCATGGATTCATAGTGTTGCAGCTTCTGGTGATGGATCATTACCACCGCCTCCAGATGATGTTCACCAACCTGATTCATTCCAAGAAATGAAATCAATGTATAATATTGAAAATTTTCCACCTCAATCAAGTCTTTCAGATGAAACTACCAAGTCCAAAACTATTGTAGATAAAACTCCGGCTGCTTCATCTTTCTATGTTCAGCTGAACTCACCTCCGAATATTCCTCCACCTCCTCCTAATTGCCCTCCACCACCACCTCCTCCACCTCCTCCTCCTGCTCCATTCGTCTCCCTGACAAAGCATCAGCGTGATAAAGCATTTGTATCATGCATGGAAAAAAGTTTTCGAGGCAAATCACAGATTGAAGAGAAAATTGATTCATCATCTTCAACAATTAATCTCAACGATATACTGAATGCACGTGGAAAATTGAAAAAATGCGAACCAATAACAAAAGAGATAAACGAAGCGAGTCAAGTTGCTCAAAATCTGATGAACGCTTTGAATAAGATCAGAGCTGCTCGACGTGATTCAGATGAATCAGAAGACGAACAAGATAATTCAAACGATTTCGATTGAAAAACTCCAATAATCGTTTTTTATATTTGATACAATTGAAATCGGAAAGAGTTAGCAGCATGAACACTTCAGCATTTTCACCATGTTTTGTTTAATGCTGATTTTCATATGAATTCCGATAATAATTTAGGAAAGAAATCAATGACTAAATAGTTTTAATCATCTGAAATGCGCTGAAGTACAGAGCAAATGACGCACTGAAATGGTCAAATTTGGCATATAAGCGCTTTCTAAGAGCTCAATCATCAATTATTGTCTAATTTGATAAAAAAAAGTAAATTTATAATTATTTTGTTTAATTAGAAATGTAAAAAAGAAAACATTTGTATTATTTGTACACGAAAATTGCCTAATTTGATTATATTGATTGATTATTGACCTCGTCCAACACCAATTCCTTTGAATTTTGTTGGTTCGTTCATTTTAACAATCGCCCATTAAAGAAAAAATCACGAATCACACCAATTAATTGTTCCTTTGTTCCAGATATTCCTCGAAGTGTCATTCCTTCCGAAAGTCCACCATTAGTTGGACCTTCAACGGAATTGGTTCCCTTGGCCAATCGAGATACAGCTACTTCATGATCATCCATATTCAAAAAGATTCTTAAAAAAGAGACAATCAAATGTTAACATTGATCATATTCATTTGAAATTTTATATTCTCATAGCTAATATACAATATTGTACGAATTTCAGGTCAAAAAAACTAATAGTATCGCTAATTTTTCAAATTGAAGTGATGAAAAAAAAAATCGACAAAAATATTTTTAAAATTAGTTTTTTGAATAACTTTTCGATTCATGCTCAGATTTTTATGAAAATAGTTTGTTTAGAATCAGCTTAAAATTTTGTTCAATTGAGGTTCAACTTAATTCTGTCAAGAGATAGAGCGAAGATATTCAAAAAAGAAAGTTCGATTTTTTTGCATTTTGACAAAATCTAATTTTTCCCATTGACAGCCATGTTAAAAGCTCTCATAAACTTAACATTTATCAAATCTCATCGATTTTTTTCCTTCAACTTTGGAACTCAATTTTGTCCGAACTAATTGACTAATTGAAATTTTTTTTCCTTCATCAATATGTTAGTTAATTAACAATAATTCAAATAATTTTCAAAATTTTAATAAAGTTCGTTCTTAAAATATTACGATTTTAGCAAAAGTTTCCAAACTTTTTCCCGCAGGTTATTTAATTACTTTCGATTCCTTTTCGATACAGTGACTGTATGGAAAGCACCATCGTTCACTTGGACCTCTGATATAAGTAAAGTTTCACCCGAAACGAGCCTCTAGAAGACCTCCGATCACTGCCACTGAATAGTAGTGCTAATTTATGGAAGACAATTGTTATTCCAATTGCAATCAAATTAATGTGATTTTATTGTAACAGTTAAATAATTGTATACTTACATAATCTCGAACCTTTTAGTTTTCCTTTGGAAAGTGGACATAATCAGTAAAGTTTCCGATTGGTTTGTTTTAAAGGTGAAACTAAAGTCGCTCTCTTCTCCAAGAGGTCGACTATTCAATTCCAAGTAACCTTGACCTGTGAACTTGACAATTCGAGAGGTTCGATCTCTACAACCGGAATTACACCGTAATTCTCAATGCTCAGTAAATTCAATGGAGTTGTATTGATCTGAACATCTTTCATACAGCCCAGGAAGTGTTTGAATGTATTGAGTGAGAGATACTCCAACCATCGATCTCTTTCAGCAGCTAATCGAACCCACTGTCCATTATTGTATCTCTCCCGAGATCTTAATTGTAATCGTGATCCAGATCCAAGATTAAATTGGTACAATACTCACTCGTCTTGAAGGCAAATCGACACGAAATCTCCAGTGTCTGGGTTGCCCAAGAAAAAGATGATCGCGTCTTCATCAAATGATCTGAATTACAGAGCGACGATGTACTTTTCTCTGCCATATCTTTGGATCTAAAGTGAGAATCAAAATTATTATCATTACTTATTAATAGTCGACATTGATTCGCATCTCAGTCGACTGATCATTTCCTGATCTATTGTAGCATAAGAACTTTCACCTTTGAACTGCAATGCTCCTGGACCAATGAGTTCGGTCACACCTTCCATGCAGCCTCGACATCCTTGAGAAGTTAAGACGGGGGAAAGTTAAGAAGTGAAGAGGGAAAAAGAGAAAAGAAAACATTGAGCCTCAGTTTGTTTTCTTCTCATTTCAGTTGAGCTTCTCCATTTTTGTACTTTTGTTTTCTTCTCTTTTTTAATTGTTCGGTTTTAATTATTTTTTATTATTTTTTTACTGTTTTTAAAATCAAATGGATAAGCAAAATTTCGAGTTTAAAAGAAATCTAACATTTGGTAAGTTGTTCATTTTCTCTTTACCTCTTTGTCTTTCTCTATCTCTCTCCATTGTTTTCCTTCATTTTGAAATGTTTTTGTTTACAAAAATTTCTCTTTCTTTTCTTCTTTTTTCCTTTTTCTTTTTTCTCTTTTGCTGTAACTTACTTATCACTTGACTCTTAATTATTGTGAGATATGTTTGCTCTCAAATTTCTCTGATGCAACTTGATTCAAATTTAACAATTTGTGTTGTTATTGTTTTCTCCTTTTATAGATGAGCGAAAAAAGCAATCAAAAGGTATGAGAAGACTTTATTCTGACAAGACTCCAATAATTATCGAGAAATATCGTTCTGAGAAACAATTACCAATAATTGATAGAAATCGCTATCTTGTACCCCAACACCTTCCATGTTACAAGCTGGTGGAAATAGTTCGCCGCCGACTCACCTTACATCCAAATCAGGCTCTTTTTCTTCTCGCTGGTGGTAATTCATTAGTCTCCAATTCCACTTCTGTTGGCGAAGTCGCTGAACAATTCAGAGACCCTGATGGCTTCTTGTACATTGTTTATGCTTCACAAGAAACTTTTGGCTGAACAATCTGACAACAGTGACGAATGAAAGAAAAGACAATCTTTCAATCATTTAATCCCAATTCCTGAGATATTGGGATGAAATGATTCGATAATTACCCAAGTTCAAACACAAAAATCTATCCATTAAGGAGCAACAATTAAAGATGATACGAATGGCAGTGCCATTGTAATCAGAGATGAAAAACAATTCCCATTGTAATAATAAACAATTGACTAATAAACTAGAATGTTGAATAATTAACATTCTACATTGTAAATCAATTACAATGACAACAATTTGATTATGCAATTTGTTAGGAAAGTTGAAACTATTCTTTTAAATCTTGTAGTTTATTTGATTCTCAATCTCTTTCACTAGTCAATTTTTGTTTTATTGAATTCGAATTGACCAAAAATTAACAATCAAACAAATACAAGAATCGATTTCAGTGTTAATATAAACTTAAATTTCTCATAAGCAATTAGCGGTTTCAATTAGCATTCTAGCATTTTATTTCTTTGAAAATCATAATCAGTTGATTGTGTCTACAAATTCAATGATCATTTTCTCAATTGATGATCAAAGTCACTTCACTAAATCGTGAACTTGCGAAACAATTAACTTTAAATTACTTCAAACCAACCAAATGAGCTAATTCACAATCTTTTTCCTCTTTAGCATCAAATGATTTAATCATTTCGATATAATCTTCGGGTAAATTATGTTCGATCGCCCCTCGGACAATCACCTCTTTATACACGATGGTCGGTATTCCGTCCATAGAACCAAGGATTGTCCTTCCTCGAACCTTTTCCTCTTCCGTTTGGACATAAGTGATACACTCGATTAGTTGATTGTCCTCTTCACTTTCAACAGTAATCGCAATCAACTTGTATCCTTTTTCTTGTAAATTTAATTGTTCCAAATCCTTATAAGTAATCGACCAAATGATTCCAATGACTTGAGACTAAAAGATGAATAAAATCATTTGAAAACAAAGCATAGAAATTAAATCGCAACAATTAACAAGAATAAGTCAATTACCCCTTCACTTGGAATCACATCAGCTGTTGCTCCTTTCCACAGGTTAGAGTGACCAGAGAACGTTAATTTATAATCACTTAGAATACCGATCGAAATTTTAATCGAACCTTTCAATTTGACTCGAATTCGATCCGACAACAAATTAGATCCATAACAAAAATATCGGATTGTTGATGGAAAAGACATTGATAATTAATTCAAAACGAACAATAAAAAAGAGAAAATCGATAAGTAATTTAAATGATAGAATTTTAAATTTTCTCTAGTCGATTAATCTTTCACTTCAACAATCAGTTAATTGTACAAAAAGACAAAAGGTTGAAACCAAATGATCGGCAAAATTGTTCATAACAATTTAAAAGTACAAGTTGAAACATTCATTCAATGAACTCACCTGATTGTTAATTTCCTTTTTTTTATTGTAACCATAGTGATTATCAAATGAGAAACAATTTGTTTACAATTAAGGGTTTTTTACCGATTAGAATTGATTAACCAGAAATCAATTCGATTTTTGTTGATTATTTTGATGTTACACGATTTAATGAATTGTTCAATAGCAAATGGTTTGTATATTTTTGAGAAGATCAAAAAATTAATATTTCATTTTAATGTTTTACATTTTTGATTAATTGATCTGGTGATTGGTAATTATCAACATATCAATTAGAAAAGAAATGGAAAAGAATCAATGTCAATTGAGTGGGTCAAAAAGGTAATCATTTGTGACAATGATCCTCATTTTGATTGATTGCTAATTGTTTTCCATTCTCATAGACTAATCAGTTTACAGAATTGAGATTTAATTGAAACGAAGAAATTATTTACAATAAAAGACTTTTGTCACTTCGATGTCGACTCATGATCGCTTCGGCTTCCTTGAGGTAGCCCTCTTTTTCACCAGAACATGACAGACACTGAGTGGGTAAATGTTTGCCGATCAGAAACAAAGCATTGGCGATATCTTTTTGGTCGTTTATGGACAAACTGTTGTTTTCTTCCCCAGCGGCACAAATTATATTGGAAAGTCCGTTGTGTCGTCTCTTTCGAAGTGCTCTTTCTAAAAGATTCTGAGTGACAAGTGGATTTGATCCACTGATTAGACGATAAGATCCTTCGTATAAGTACAACTTTGTCTTTCCACTTGGAATTAATTGTGCCATATATCGAAGAGTCGATAAATCTTTTCTAAATCCTCGAATGTGATACTGACTTGGTGAAAGAAATGAATCACAATTTAGTTCCCAGAGTCGTAATCGAGTTGAAAGTAACCATTCGGTACAGAGTAATTGGAAGGCTTGAATAATTTGCTGATTACAATCATCTTGTAACTTTTGGCTCTCATTCATTTCAATTGATCTCCATAGTTCGTAACTCGCTCGATCCAAAAGTTTCATTAATATTTTCGTATCTTTGGGCTTCTTTATTTGAACATATTTTTTCATCTTTCCACTCAAAAGAAGGGTAATTGCCAGTGAATTGTTTCGAAGTGTATCTGGAATAATTAAAGTTACCGAATGAGCAGATGAATCATTACCAGTGAACCAAAAATAGGCCGCTTTGATTACGTTACTCCACCAGAAAGCGATGTCATCGCCAAATAGCCGACTGTTATTTGATAGCTCTTCGATTACGGCCAACAATGAGATCGATTTGTTAGCTCGACCTTTGTTACTTTTGGCTGGATTATTTTCGGTATTAATACCGCTCTTTGGATTCATCATGGTTAAGATTGATTTCTTGATCAAGTAACGTCGATACTCTCGTGAATTATATGTAAATGGATCAACAATCTTCTCAGGAGTTTTAACAAAATCGGAAGATTTATCCGATAAATAGTTCCAATGATGATGCGATTTGTTGAAAAATTTACGTCCAATTGGATTAAGAAGATAATGTTCAATCTTATCAGTTTTACAATAGGACAAAGCTTTTCGTAAAAAGTATCGAGCGTAAAGATTTGAGTTTATCTTGAATCGAAGAGCTGCCAAAATGTGAGAACTAACCAATGGACCGACTTCAGAGGCCAAAGCTTTCGATTCGTTGATAGCTGATAAAGCGTAAAAGTAGCCCATTAGAGAAAATTTGCCTTGATTGACAATCAAATCGATGGAATTGAGTTTACAATGAAGAAAACAAGCAATCGACAGTAATTCTTTGCCGCGATAATCATAATCTTCTAACCAGCGACCAATGTAGAAAAAGTGTAACCAAAAACGAACCAATTGCCAAGTAACGGCCATCACTTCACCCGGAAGAGTTTTAGGAAGAGCTGATCGTCTAATTATTTCAAGAGCAATCATATAATTGTGTTGGGCAGATCGAATGTTTCCTTTTTGAAGATCTTGATTCGCTTGGACCATGTAAATCCAGTACTTTCGATCAGTTTGATCTGAGATTGAATAGTGATGAAAAGCTCTCCGTAGAGTAATGAAACAAATGAATATGTTCAATAACCAAAGAGCAATTGATTTCCAATAAGAGAACAACAATTCACTCCATCCAAGTGAGTTATCTGTATGCCAGATACTGAGAATAGAACGACCTGAACCATGATCAGTAGTTCCCATGAATGCTGATGTTTGTCCGATATCATCTGAACTCAAGAAGATTGAGAAAGGATTGAAAGCAAGAAGACCAATGACAAAGACACAAAGTAACATTCGTGATCCATCAGAGGCCCAAATAATTGGTGATCCAGGTTCGGAGGAGATCGGATTCCACTTTGGTCGGGTGATGAGGCTGATGATGAACAATCAGAAAGTGGAGGTGTGATGTCTTGTGAATCGGTGGCTGGTACACTTATCGGTGATTTAAGTGAGCCACCGTTAACCTCACTCGAAGCTAAAGCTGCTTTAAGTGCTAAATTTTCCTGCCTCAATTTATTGTTCGCTGTGGTTATGTGATGTATGAATTCAATTGCTTTTTTAAGTACAGCCGATTTGTTTAATTTAGCATCAGTTCCAACTACCATGTTCTTTAACTCTGTTATTTTATCGTTGATTGATGATCGATACCTTCTTTCAATGGCATTATGTGCCGTTCGTTTTTCAGGCACTGCGTGTTTGCCTCGCTTTGGACTGTCCAAGTCACTTAATGGTGATGGTGGTTCGCGTTTAATTGATGATTGAATGTTGGATTGTCGTGAAGTGATCTGAACAGGACTTGGTGGTACTGGTGTCAAACGGTTTATCGCAATTTTATCTGGTATTGGGTCAAGTGCTTTTTGTAAAATGATCGGAGTGGCAGCAATCAAAGTGGTTGTAGGATTGGCCACTGAAACGGTAACTGGAGTGGAAATGGGAACACCTTGAGTGGTCAGTATTGAACTTGAACCATCCGTTACTATTTGAGCATCGAAAAAGTTATTTACTTGACCACCAGTTAATTGTTCCGTTGTTAATGGCATTTTAGCTGAGGTATTAGTCGTTGTTGTTGGTGCAGTTGTTGTAATAGAGCAATTGTTTGACTGAATTTGTTGAAGTAAAGCTTCTTGAACTTTTTGTTGAATAAATAATTGTTGTTTCTGCTGTTGTTGCTCTCGTATGATTGATATTAAATCATTTAAATTGATTGGTACAGTTGTCTTACTATTTTGATCAAGACAAATAATTGCAGGTTCAGTGTTTTGAGTGGCTGATGTTGTTGTGGTGGTGGTTGTTTGTTGTATAACAGGTTGAACAGTAGCTTGAACTTTCTGAACTTTTATAGATGAACCAATGTCCATTGGTTGACCAGTCGTATTGGTCAATCCAAGTTGAGTTTGTGGTTGAATTGATTGATTAATAAATTGTTGGACAGGTTGTGATTGAACGGGTGACACTTGTACTGAGGTAAATTGATTAGGAAAAGTTTCGCTGATCACCAAAAAAAAGAAGAAATAAAAATAAAATTAGATACCAGACGAACAACATTAATCTTCAAATAGAACGAGAAAAAAATCGAGTTATTCTATTACCTTGATTCCAAAATCGGGGAATTTTTCGGTGAACATGATTCATCCATTGACTATAGAAAAAGAAATAAAGTAAATAGAAAACAGTTAGATTATATTAGATGAAATTGAGAATTGAATTTACCTGAACTGGATTGAACTCCGATTTGATGTCTCCCAGTAGATCACCAGATGATTCAAACTTGAGTGAATCGGGTGTCAAAGCGGATCCCTCTAAATCAGTAACATTGAATAAATCACCATTCTCCAAATTTAACATATTAATATCAAAACATCCGATTTGTTGTAGCATTTGATCAAAATCATCCTCATTATGATCACCTAAAGGAGCATTAATCTGATTACAAGTGAAAACATCATCACCAGTAAATGGAGAAATGAGTGAAGATGAATCAAAAGTAAACCCATTAATCAAACCATCTTTAATAGAATTGATCTCCATGATGATCAAGAACAAACTATTTTCCAAATAATATTCAATAACCAAATTATAATAACAATAATAATCAAATAAGAAGGAAACAAATCAAGGTCTCATGACACACAGAAAAACATAAACAATGAGAGAGAGAGAGAAGATAAAAACAGAATCACTTTGACTTGAAATCCAATTTAAAGATGTAAATAAAAGTCACAACAAAGATGCCCGGTGATTAACTACATATTAAGATTAACTATTAACTAATTAGAAGCGCAAATGATTGGAAGTTAATTAGAAATTAAAAGAAAACAATCAATCCAATTTAAAGTAAAGAGAAAAGCAAATGTGAACTCGCCTGATGAGGAGGAGCCAAAAATATCTTCCGATTTGAAAGAAACTCCTACTGGTGAGATTCAATCAAATGACTTTAATCAAATTCTCGTCCAGACAATTAAATTTAATTCTTGTTTTCTGTTTTACAGAACATCGATGATACGCTTTTTCTTCAGTGATAATCATCACCATCTCTGGGAATTAACTCCTTTCCTTGTCTGGTTCAATTCAATTCAGTTCAATTCGGGTCTCATGATTTAGTTAATTGTTTTCGATTCGATGTTCTTATTATTGTTTTCTAAGTGTTTGATTTGTAATCGTATGTTTTTAGAGAGAGTGTGATTCTAATTAGTTGATGATTAGAATATTACCTGATATAATTGGAGTTTTATCAATTCAGTTTGTATATTTTGTCGGGAAAAAACATGAGCTTTATTGGGTTAATATTACAGAGTTTAAATGAGAAAATTTTTCAAACATTGCGAATTTAAATAATAATTGTGCATATCGATTGAGTTTAAATCAATTGTGATTAGTTTAGATTATAATTAGGAAGAAATGATAATGATTTGATAAGTTCAATGGTCAGTTGCCGTTGGGATTTAAGTATTAGATTAGAAAGAGATTATCAATTTGATTTAGAGTCGGACTCCGGGGACATCGGGTAAAGGTCGTTTAGGATTTTCTCTGAAATTTGTTCCATATGGAACTCGAAAAGTGGAAAGTGTTGGTGAGTTGAGAGGAAAATCTGCATAAACAGCCTCAGGGCGACGAGAACTCATGTAACGAGGTTCAATATCTTGTTGAATTTGTTGCTGTTGTTGTTGTTGGAGTTGTAATTGTTGGAGTTGCTGAAGTTGTTGTTGAGACAATTGTTGTTGTTGGGGTTGATTTCTTGCGTTAATTCGTGATGTATGATGAGAGTAAACTGGTCGAGATTTCTTATGTGGCCTTCCTCCGGTTAAATAGTTCAATTGTGATCCTGCAACAACTTGTTGATGAGCGGGAAGTAAAGGAGTTGCACTCCCGAGATGTCCCAATCCGGAGCGTTGTCGTCTCAATGATCTTGCTTGATAATGATCACTATTAGAAGAGGGTAAATAAGCGACATTATCATATGAAGCGTCAGGAAGTAGAGCAGTAGATGAACCAAGAGCTGCCATTCTCATGGCATCGGCGACCTCTGAATAGGTATGAACAGCATAAGGTGATGGACCATTCATTAGAAGTGAACTTGGAATCTGTGAATGATTAATGGTCACTCCAGCGGCATCGAGTTCAGCATAAACGGGACTAGAGGTACAACTACCTCCTTCAGGGATATTAGTGTATTCCTCAATTTCAGCGATTCTTGGGTCAGAAATTGAATCACGAGAACAATGATTATCATCACTTCGCCTCCAATATTTACTTGGAATTGAAGTTTTAGTTGGACAATTGGTTATAACACTTTGAGGTGACTTCTCATTGACCACCGGTGAAATACAATTCTCTGATTGTGAACAAGGATTTGGAACTGCCTTTTGACCTCTCATCATTCCTTCAGGGAAAATTGGACAAGAGTCAAGCCCACAGACTGTAAATGAAAGAAAAAAGAATAAATTAACTTTCGAATATCAAAACAATTAGAAAACGAGTGATCCACCAATTGTATCGAAAACTGATTAAAGAAATGAAAAGTTAGATTCTTCACCTGAAGGGAACAATTTCCATCTACAATAGAAAAAAAAGAAAAAATCATAAACGAGAATTAAAATTTCAAGTTGATCATTAAATTTGATAACAAATTGTAAATTCTATCAAGTGAAACTTACTTTCTGAACTTCACTAGAATGAAAAGCAAAATGATACACAAAATTGTAGATCCAAGAACTGAACCAATTAATAAAGAAAACCAAGAATCGTGAGTTTTAAATTCTGGTTTAGGAACAACAAGCTCCGAATCTGTTGGATTACTAAAGACATGACAAAAGTTACAATCATCTGATCTAACATCAACCACCGAGTGATTCTCAGCTAAAGCTTGAATCAAATAAGGAGGCAAAGGAGGTGGAGGTGGTAGCCAATCAGGTGGAGGTCCAATATCACCAATTAAACTACAGAAAACATCAGGACAATTAAATAAACTGTCATTATGAGACCAGCCCATTGATGGTAAAGGAGGTAACATTTCCTCAGCAATCGGTCCATTGAGACCATCAAAGCTTTCAGACAATCCAAAAGCCATTCTCACAGGAACAACTAGACAATCAGCATAATAAGAACAAACAACCAATCAATTAGAAAAAAAATTACAATCAAAAACACAATTAAAAACTCACCAACAATTAATCACATCAAGAGATCACCAATTTCCAGGTCAATCCAAACCCAAATTCAATTCCAAAACAATACAAACAACAATCATTTCCATCTAACGGTTGGAATACGAAAGAAAAGCTAAATCGCACACGAATTAATCTCCATGAAAGGAACCATTAAATCAACAATTTCTAATCTAATTCCGTAACAATTAGTAGATTATAATTGCTCCAATCAGACAATTCGTTAAATGTTAAAATAATCAGTTTTCTCTCAGCTGGAAATGAGAGAGAGAGAAAGAGAAAGATAAACAAATGAGTTGATCATCTGTTCATCTTCAAGGTAAGTCTTTTGTGTCTCTTGTTTATTTATGTTTCTAATTTCATAATCAACGATTTAATTTAGTCATTTGATTGTTTCTATTATTAACTTTTTTCTATTCTCTTGCTTTTTAATCAATTGTCTTAATCATTTCCCTTTCCTATTTGATTCTCATTGTTTCTCCTTGTCTGCTGGACGTATTCAATTGATTCTCTGTTTACATGATTACATTGATTTTCTAATTGTTTCTTTTTTTTATTCTCTTTCTTTTTTCCTTTTAGTTTGTGAATTAATTAATTAATGGCAACTTTGGATTTATTTGTGTTTATCATCTTAACCAATAGTAATATTATAACCAGGAAGCTTTTCTATTAAATTATTTACTTGTATTCATCCCAATGGATTATCATTCAATTGATAAGTGCTCATCATGTTACAACCAGAAAATGAGATTTGATTGAAATGTTTGTTTAGATTCACTAATTGTTGCTGTTTATGTGTTGGTGTTTCTAATTGTTTTCTAATCATTTCCGTAATATTTAATGTTATATTGTCTTCGCTGGACTATAACTCATCTTGATCTCTAACAAGTTAAATCTTCAAATACGAAATGAAGTTTTCTTAATCATTGAAGTCTGATGTTATTATTAAGGAATCGCAGCAATTGGAGTCGATCAAGAATCAAACATTTTCTCTTAATTATATCTAATCTTTATCTTAATCAAGATTGGATTAAATGTCATCTTAATTTATAATCTTCTCAACAAAAGGCTAGTCTTTTATATCCATTTTAATAGTGATGAGAAAAACATAATGACAGTTTAATTGTTGTTGATTAACTAGTCTTCATTTCTCATGGTGTATTATTATTGTTCATCATCAATATTTTAAAATCTTCATCTAGTCGTAATAATTAACCAATGTTCATCTTTAATTGTCATCAAATTTACCCAATATTGTTTTCTATTTATAATTTGTCTCAACACTTTTACATGAACGAATAACTTAACAATTGACTTAATCATGACTCGATTTTTTAATGTAATCATATTCATAACCTTCATTTCCTTAATTCTTGGTAAGTGATAATTGTAACTCCTAACTGATTTAATTGTATTAATTTCTCTCTCTTTCTCTTTGACATTTTAGTGATTCTTTTCTATGTTAAACTTGATCTTTATCATGAAAGCCATGGACTAATTAGTAGGACGAATTCACCTGACAGGACAAGTTACTCAATTCCTGATGAAGATCATATTCAACAATTAACACAAGAAAATCAAATTCTACTTGACCAATTAAAAGAGCTTGAACTTAGAATTGAAGTGTTGGAAGGTTCATCTACCAAGAAAGTTCCGGTTACTCGTCGATTATCATCACCTGAACGTAAACGAATTCTGGTCACTGGTGGAGCGGGTTTTGTGGGGTCACATTTGGTCGATACTCTAATGAAAAGTGGCCATGAAGTGACCGTAGTTGACAATTTTTTCACTGGTAGAAAACGTAATCTACATCATTGGTTTTCTCATAAAAACTTTGAATTGATCCATCATGATATAGTTAACCCTTTATACATTGAAGTTGATCAGATTTACCATCTTGCCTCTCCAGCCTCACCTCCTCATTACATGTTTAATCCAGTGAAAACAATCAAGACCAATGCCTTGGGGACAATTAATATGCTTGGTTTAGCCAAACGAATCGGTGCTAGAGTTTTGGTTGCGTCAACATCAGAGGTTTACGGAGATCCTCAAGTTCATCCACAATCGGAAGATTATTGGGGAAACGTTAATCCAATTGGACCAAGATCTTGTTACGATGAGGGTAAACGAATTGCCGAAGCGCTTTCATATGCTTATGCTAAACAAGAAGGTGTCAATGTGAGAGTTGCTCGAATCTTCAACACCTATGGACCTCGAATGAACATGAACGATGGTCGAGTTGTCTCTAATTTTATCATGCAATCACTTCGCAATCAATCAATTACCGTTTACGGTGATGGTTCACAGACTCGCTCATTTGCTTATATCGATGATCTAGTTGATGGTCTAATTAGACTGATGAACAGCAATTTCTCCCAACCAGTTAATCTTGGTAATCCCGATGAATATACTATCCTACAATTTGCAATTCTAATTAAAAATCTAGTGGGTACAACCAGTCAAATTGTATTTACCGATGGTGTTGAAGATGATCCTCAACGACGTCGACCTGATATTCATCGAGCTGAACAGCAATTAAATTGGACTCCCAAAGTACCTTTGAAAATTGGATTACAGAAAACGGTTGAATATTTTAGGAAAGAAATATCAAATTTGGAATAGTCATAATTAACGAAATTGCCAATCAAATGGATTATTTTACCAACCATCAAAACGAACAATTTGCCATAATTTAAACTACAAAGATAGAAACTACAAAAATGAATTAATCATGATACAGTTCAATGAACAGAATGAATTGTTAATTTGATCTCTTCTTGATTTGTGCCAGACTTAGAATGCTGATCTAATCAATTTACAAATTGTTATTATTTATTTAATCACGAATGAGGGAGATAATCAACAACTTCTCTCGCAGGAATCAACGAAATGCTTTCATTACTGTTGCCTCTAAAAATGGAACAATTAATTTCCAATGCGAAGTTTAACACTTTAATTAACATAATTATCTTTCATCATCTCATTTATCGAGTCATCTTTGACCCATCCGAACCATTATTAAATTTATCTTTATCACTAAATCAATAATCACATTTTTGTTTATCAAGAATAATTTCAATTGATTGATTTGATTGTTTTAGATTATAAAAGGAAAAGATTAAATTATTGTTTCTCCGGTGCTTTTTGAATCTAAACCATGGAGATGTTGATTAAGGGTTTCGAATAGTTCAGAGGCCGATGGACGTTCAGACGATTTCGGGTTAGTACATTTACGAACAACCTCTCGAAGTAGCTCGATGATTCCTTGATCTTCCGGCGATTTAACATAATTCTGCTTATTATTAACCTCCTTCTTCATCATCATACTCTGTAATTAGAATAAAACAAATATGATTATTAGTACAACAGGAAGATAATATTATTCGGATTGATTTATATTCAGTTAATTTCATCTCTATCAGTTTCTCTCACCTCAAGAAATACTAAAAATCAACAATAGAAAACTTTGTAATTGTTTATCAACAATTACGCAGAAAAAAAAATCCCACCAAGAGATTTTAATACTTTATTGAAATAAAGTAAATTGTTTATTCAAAACAAACACTTTAAATCAATTCAATGTAAACAAATTATTACATGAGATTGTTCAACAATCTCACAAGTTTTTCAATGTCAGTTGTAACATTGTTATTATATTTATAACAATATACACATTATGATAACAATGAATACGATTCACAAATTGTAATAAAATCAAAGACAATCACAAATATTCAAGTGCAATAATTTATCTAGCAAATTATTGAGCTACCAAGAGGAAATGATGGTTGAATTGGTTGTTTCAAAGGAATAGGAAAAGGCCAACAAACCACAAGAAAAACAACCAATCAAAGTACATTAGCACAGAGGAACATGAAACAAGATGGAAAGTCGTTCTTAATTACTGACCAAAAGTTAATCAACTCAACAAAAAGAAAACAAAATAAGAGAGAGAGAGAGGGAAAAAATAGTAACCAAGAGTAAATCTGGAGAACATATCTCAAAATGTTTCAAATAAATTGAGAAAAAGTAAAGCAAATAAACAACTGATCAAAACGATAAAAGGTCCAGGTAAATATAAGCGTAAATTGTTGTTTGATTAAATCACTTTTACATCAATGGAAAATGTTAATCTTTGAGTGAGAGAGAGAGAGAAACCGAGAGAGTAAAGATGATTAACCAGAGTAGAAATGATTTGATTACTGTAACTCACTTGATCTTGTTGAATGGCCTGAGGAAGGGAAGAGAATTAAAGAAAAACAAGGAATTATATGTGACAGTTGAATTGCGATAAATTGTCAAATAATGAAACACAAATAAAGAAGAAAACAACAAACCTTGTGATCAATTTGAAGAGAAAAAAAAGAAAAACAACTCAGTAACCATGGAAACGAAAGAGAAAGAGAGATTATTTTTCTTCTATTTGCCATTTACATTTTCTCTTTTATTGTGTCTAATTCAGTTTAATTGTAATTCTTTTTATTTTATTATTAATTTTAATCCACAATTGGAATGGTTCTATTATGGCCCATTTTTTCCGAGGTATTTCAAGATATTTGTCAGGTAAGAATTTTAATTACACTAATTAGTCTTTAAATAGAAAAAAACAATTTGATCAAATTTCCTTTTTTCATCCTCTATGTGACTCTCTTTCTTTCTCTCTCTTGACTTTCTGATTCTTCATCATCATCTTTCTTTTCCTCTTTCTCTCTTTCTCTTTATTTGCTTATTTCTCTTACACCTTATGTCTGATGTAATTTTGTTATTTTCATGTAAACAATTTCAATTGGTTTCTAATCAATTTTACTCGTTAAAGAATATTTAAAATATTCTCTTTAGAATTTTAATTCTCTTTCAGGAGTATATTCTTTTTCCATCCTCTCTCTCTCTCTTCTTACTTTTACCTAACCTTATGTGTCAAAATAAATTGTGACCTAACCTTTCACTAATAGGAGTTTGCCTTGTAAATGTAATGGCGGTTATGGTTATGATGATATTGAGTGAAAATTATTTCCACATTATAGTGTAACTTTTATCTCTAATTGTTACAATGTTTTCTTTTTTATTAAGACCTTTATTTTTTTCTTCTTAATTTCTAAGTTTTCCCCCTTTAGGTTCGTTTGTACTTGTGTTTTTTTTTCTCCACTGATTCTACAAAAGTCTAGTTTATATTCTTAACATTTTTATATTCCATTTGATCTCAATCTCTTCTCATAGCTTAATTTTTTTTCTCTTCTCTCTTTCTCTTTTCTCTTTCTATTTGATCAATGTTTTTCTCTTTAATTTAATGTCCAATTTCATCATTAACTTGTTTACATTTATTATTTGACTTTAACATTTTCGTTAGATGGAGTTACTGTTAACTCTTTCTATTCTTAACTGATTTCGTGTGTTAATTAAACTTGTTATGATTATATTATTACATTGAATTGAATTTTGGAAGCTTTTATTGTTTAACTAAATTACGCACCTAACCTAAAATCAAGGTTGAGTTGTTTACAACTATTTTTTTCCTGTAACTGTTTTTATATATTAACGATTTCACTCACAATCAGTCAATATATTTATACTCTCTCTCTCTCTTTCTTTCTTTCTTTCTTTCTTTTTCCTTGTAAATTTATTTATCTTCTCCACCCACTCAGGTATATTCCATAAGAAATTCTCTGACGAAGTTGACTTTTCACCAGGAGATAGGCGAGGATCTTCCAACCGTAATGGTTCCAGTATAAGGTCAAATGGTCGAACTACTAATGAAGATTCGTCCATTGTCAACGAGGGAATTGTTGATTTTATCTCAGTCGATCCTTCAGTGATTGATATTAAATTGAAGTGGGAAAAATGTCGCCTCAGTTTAGTATCCACGTCGACTGGTTACTCTCTTCACTTTTATTCTCCACCCAAATCAGTTAAATCCAAAGCTGAACTATTGTGTTCATCCATAGTCGAAGCAAGGGAAACAACAGTTCTAGAAATGCCCGATCAAGATTACACTTTTGTCCTTAAAGCGGAAACAGGATTGGAATATGTTATCGAGGCTTCCAGTGCATCTGAGCTTAAAGATTGGTTAAACATTATTCATGCATGTATGCAATGTAATAACTCCGAGAATATTGATTTAAATAATGTTGGTCTCACAGAATCAAACATTCGCAATGGTTCAATCTACAGACGTCACCTGAACTCGATATCAAGTGCGAATGGAGAAACGACCAATACAAACAACAACAGCACCAATGGTCATACCTCATCTCCAAATAATTCACAACCAAGTTCACCTTTGACCGGGGCCAATGATATTTCCCTTTTTCTCTCCCAATACCCTTGGTTTCATGGTTTACTCTCTCGAGCTGATGCCGCTGAATATGTTCTACGTGAAGGTTCATTAGGACATGGAATTTTTCTGGTTCGCCAGAGTGAAACTCGTAAAGGCGAATATGTTTTAACATTTAATTTTCATGGTCGCGCGAAACATTTAAGATTAACCATAAATGGTGAAGGTCAGTGTCGAGTTCAACATTTATGGTTTAGAAATGTTTTCGATATGTTGGATCATTTTCGTGTTCACTCAATTCCTCTCGAACTTGGAGGAACAGCTGATGTTACCCTCACCGATTTTGTTATTTATCAACCATACACACCTCCCAGTCCAACTCACAATTCAACAAACCTTTCTGACTTACAAAATCAACATCATCTCCATAATCATCATAACCATAATAATAATTCAACCCAATTCTCTCATCAACAATCTCAGTCTCTCAATAACACAGCCAGTGTACCAAACGGTAATAATAATAATAATAATACTTCAAATTCGCAGCCCAATCAAAATAGTCGATCATCAACACCAAACAGTAATTTCGAACCATCATCATCATCTCCGGAGTCTCGTCATAACTATTTACGAGAACGTGTTCCATCAATACCCGAAATTCAAGAAGTAATTACCTATGGAGGTTCAGTGCGCCTTCGAACTGTATCACTGGAGAATCTTAATCAACTTCAATCACAACATTTAGCAAGTGTTAATGGAACAACTCGAGCTGTTGATAATACTTATTCCTTTATTTAAAAACCCATCTGTTTAACCAATTAACCTTTTACCTTTAACTACTCTCTCTCTCTCTCTTACTGGTAACCAGTATTGCACCAACATGCAAAGATTATTTGGTGATTTTGGCTTAATCGGGTTAATCCAATTTTGATACCCAAACCTCTGTATTATATATTTAATCAAAAACTCGCAACTTGTATTTTGATGTGAACTGCAAGTCCAGATTGCAATCGAGTCTCTCTTTTTCTCTCTCTATCTCTCTCTCTCTCTCTTTCTGTCTTTTCTCTCTTAATTTAAAATCTATCAAAAATTACTCTTGATAATCACAAAACAAGAAGTGAATTATCATCGGATTTAAATTGGTTGTATTGAAAAGTTGATGATCTCAATATCGCATATCATCAACGTTCTTATTATTTTTGTTTGTTTTTTGGTTTACTTTGTTTTCTTTTCTCCCTCTTCCTCTCATCTTCTCATCATCTCCCTTTTTTCATCTATTGCTCAAGGAGCAACATCCACATTCATGTAAACATTTTACAATAATCTAGTCCAACCTGAATTAACTGTTAATCAAGAGCAAACTGAAATGAACGAATAATATTATTAACCATCGATCAATTCATTAAGTGAATTAACTTAATTGTAACAAGAAAAAAGGTTGATGGCTTATTGACATTTGTTTGATCTTCCTCTTACTCTTTTTCTCTCTGTAAATCTAATCTTTTGTCAATAGAAATTTTGTCAAAATCCCTAAAATCAATTGAAAAGAAACAAAAAACCAAAACTGTTCTCAATTAAAAATCAATCCAAAAGTGAAAACATCAAATTAATAATCAATTTCTTTTAATTTTGAAAATTTTACTTGGTTCATTTCTCTATAAATGGAATTATTGAAACGTTTGAATTATCCCCAAGAAAAGATACTTGATTATTATTGGAAGAATCAAGAACTATGAAAATGATAAAATTCCAATTTTGATACGATTAAGACAATTAACTTTTCTTTTTCTTTTGTTAATTGTTACACTTTCATTTTGTTGACTTTTGACGGTAAAAAAAAGCTTCATCTAAATAAGATAATTCATCTGAATGGTAAATGTTCAAGTCTATGACTAGGTTCCATTAACTATTGTTATTGATTACATGTACCGAAACTCATCATAACCTCACTTGTGAGTGGATTATAATTAAAATAAATAACAAACTGACGAATCAGAAAGTTGATGGTTTTTTTTTCAACGTAATCTCTTGAAAAGTTGAGGAATTGAGAACATAATGTTTAAGGGAGAGAGAGAAGAAATTATTTTGGAAGAGTATGGTTGGTGTAGAGAGGAGAAAAGGAGGATGAGAACGAGAAATTTAAAGTTACATTGTTGTTTTGGTTTTTCAATTATCAAAATTGTTTTTTTTGTTGTATTAATTTTAGTTGCATTGAATTAGATGCTAATTGTTGTTGTGATTGATTGACCTTGAAAAGTTCAAAGGTCAAGAAAAAAAATGTGATGACTATTATTCTCTACGTGCTCGCCTTAATCTGGCTTTGCCTTTTTCTTCTACTTCTTTCTCTTCTTCTACCTCTTCGGGTTCCTCTTCTTCTTCCTCTTCTTCTTCTTCGTCTTCTTCATTATCTTGTCTTGTTATTGGCTCTTCTCTTTCTCCAATTTCTTCCTCTTCCTCCTCTTCTTCAATTTCTTCCGATTCCGTTGAAAGTTCAAACTCTTCTCGACCTTGGTCTTCTTTAAGAGGTTCCTCTTTCTCTTTGGGTGCAGCTTTGGATGATCCTCGAGTTGTGGGAGGTGAAGCACGACTACTACTTGAAGTTGATGGACCGGGAACTGGATCGTCTCCACTTACATCGAATTTTGAATCACTTGAAGATTTTTTGCTCCCCTCGGTTGATTCTTTCTTTTTAGGGCTTAGAACACGGATGAGCAGGAAAATAGGCACTAATAAGGAAAGAACGTAAACAGCCCAAAGCCAAGGCTTCTTGTTTGTAGATCGGATGAAACTTTGGAACCAATTTTCTGTCTTTTCATCATTCAGATCTTTCTTGAGTTGATACGTATGATCGGCTACATTGTTTGCAAGATCTACATCACTGGTGATCAAAATATTGTCAAAAACTATTCCATCAGAAATGGTCCATAGTTCAAAGGCAACAGCATCGAAAGGAATCATTTTGTAAGGATTAAGTTCTTCAAAGAAATCAGGATTTGGAATCTTTCGAGGAGCCCATTTTCCTTGATAACTTGGATTGGCAATAAGAGGTGGCTTCCATTTTCCTTTGTATTTGGGATTATCAATTAGAGGAGCCTTCCATGGTCCACATCCAGAGACGGAGGCACATCTAACGTTGTTAATAAGAGGAGGTTCCCATTCTCCATCCATTTCTGTAATAAAATGAGATAATATTAGAAATTTTTGACTTGCATGATATACAAATGAGAAATAAAAATAAAAACAATTCAACTGGAAAGTAAAATTTACCTTCAGACCAATCATCGGGTTTCTTGGCTTCAGGATCTGGTACCATTTCTGGTTCATCTTCAAGCCAATCAGATGGTTTTTGTGCATTGGTATCTACGATCTTTCTCGGTTCATTTTCATCCCAATCATCTGGTTTCTTGGCATTAGGGTCTGGAATTTTTTCTCTTTCATCCCAGTCCTCTGGCTTTGTATCATTTGGATCATCAATCTCTTTAGGTGGATTGACTGGTGGATTAAAATCTTCCAATAAACTACCTTTACCTACAATTTTCTTATCGACAGATATTTCATAGGTATTATCGGGTCTTACGATAAGTCTGAATAAATGCCATTTATTGTCAGTAATGGCATCATTAAGACCGGTAACCGCAGCAGCTTTTTTCCAATGAATCTCTCGGAGAGAATTGTTTTTCTTATTTCGATGATTGAAGATGAAGTGTAATTTATGTTCATTTCCACATTTATCCGGTCCAAACATGATAGAATAAGGAGATTTATCCTGAATCTTACTAAGATCGCCACTCGGAGATTGTAAAAGTTTAAGATATGCTCCACCACATTCTTGTCCATTTCTGAATTGAACATCATATTGGACTACTAAGTTATCTCCCTTGAAATCATATGGTTTCGAGAGTTTAACCCCAATGGCATGGTGTTTAGCTCGACTGTTCATCATCAAACCAAGATCTCCTAAATAAAATCAATAATAATAGTCATTGTTAGATTTTGGATAAATGATAAGTTCGAAGTTAATTATCACATGGTAAAACTCTAAAATGATAACATCTACCCCTACGCTACCATTTTTTGTAGACATGTTCCAATTTTTTGTCTTCCTTTTTCATGACGTAAAAGTGTATTGCACTTAAAGAAATATATTTATCTTTGAAGAATCTACAAGAACATGATATGAAGAGAGGAGAATAAGCTTTTCTAGACCTGTTCCAACTTTTTTTCTATTAAACTAACAAATGTAAAGGTTAGGATACGACACTAAATTAAAAAAACAACCATTGTGTGTACTAAACATAACAAAGATGGAGATAACATGAAGAAAAAATCTATTAATTAGTTGTTAGAAATCAGCAAGTAATGAAAAGAAAAGGAGAAAAGAATGAGAGAGCTAACAAAAATACAAGGTTGAATATTGATTAAACTAATGATAACATTTACTGAAGAAAAAACTCAATATTATCAATTAATTACTGAATTGAAAAACAATCAATTTTATCATCTTGAGTCTAGAATGATGAAAAGAAGATGGTGAGAGAGGCAGATAGAAAGTAAAAGTGATCCATCAGCTAAAATACATAAACTAAAGGTAACATTCGATGGAGAAAGAGAATGTTGAAAAATTTCTATTTTTCTCTCGAATATTCAAATCCAATGGATTAGATGAAAGAGGATAATATTTGGAGATAAATGTTGATTAAAGATAAAGGAGAGAGGAAGGAAGGAAGGAAATCTACACATTGGTTACGGTCGAATCAACTTAATACACGTTGCAATAGAAAAACTATATTATCTCTTATTAGAAAAAAGAATTGAACACCAAGCGAATCTTAATTCCAAGATAACTTGCATTACTTTAAAATTAAGAATCATTGTCAGCAAAAATTATGAGAAGATAGAAGATCAATTTTCTAAGAGGAAGAGACAATAAAAATTGATTAACTTGTTTGAATTGGAAATAGTAGTCTAGGAGAAAAAGAAAAAGAAAAGGAGAAGACATCAAGTAGAAGGGGCTTCTTTTTTCTATCTCTTTTTTACTTCCTTTGGAAGCCTAAAGTCAGATGAGAATGATAATTTCTTAGGTTGATATTATTATATACTGATGATTAGGTTACAATCTCCTTACCTGGCATCTTTTCAACGGTGGGCACAATTTCCCATTGTCCATCATATTTATCATCATCGGAATCAGATTTGGTTGCCTTTGAAGTGACCCAAATTTTTTGATAGTTACTTTTAACATCAAAAGGCTCATAAAGGTAAACATTATCCAAGGGAACAACAGGAGTCTTGTAATCAACCTTTTCTTCATCTAAATCACTTGCTATTGATGATGAAGATGATGATGACGGTGATGGAGATGATGATGATGAAGATGGACTAATATCTTCTTTACCACTTTTTGTCTCACTAGAATCAATATCTTCCTTACACAGTGTTGATTGTACTGTGAAAATCAGGAAAAAGATGAAGATCGACTTAAACCAGGGTAGTGTTAACATCTTTGAATAAATTAATTGTTCCAATAACAATTAGAATATAAAAAAATTCTCCCAACACAATGAGAGTCGGAAAACAAAAATGAATTTGAAGTGAACAAAAAATAGAAAAGAAAAAAATCCAAGGGACCAATCACTTATTTCCAAGTGAAAATTTTCCAAAAAAAATTCGCCGGTTTTTTAATCCATTTGAATTCTCGAATTAAATTATTTCGATCAAATCAAAAACAAACACCAGTCACAATTAGAAAGAGAGATTCTTAACAATCAACAATTATCGAAATAATGAAAAATTCTAGAAAAAGAATAAAATTGAAAAAAGAACAAAAATCAAATTAATTATTAAGAATAAAAGAAAAGAAGAAAAGAAAAATATTCCAATCAAAATGACCAACCGACAATCTGATTAATGGAATTGGTTGATTTTAATTTTTCGATGTTCAATCAACAGGTGAATTAATTAAATTGTAGAAAATTAATTAATTCCAATCAAATGGAGAACAGAATTTTCTCAGTTTCTATTCTGAAATAAAGAGGACGTTACCATTCATGTTGTTTTCTATTCTCTTCTGGTGTTGAATGTCATTCATTTGATTTTCATTGTTATCGTTTCTTTTTTTCCAATTATCTATTTTAATCTAATCAATTTGAAATAATTAATTTCTCTTTTTTGTGCTCTGTTAATTGTTGCAAAGAGAAACAATTAATTTCGATTGGAAAAGGTAGAGAGATCTGTGTGTTTACCAATTAAACGCCTTTCTCGCCTCTTTCTGTTGTCGCTTCTCTTTCTCTTCCTCTGTCTTTTTACTGTTAATCTCACCAACGAGTGTCCTGAATGTCACCGATCTGTTAAAAGTCATTGGACATTTTTCTTTGCATTTTTTTCTCTTTAATCAATTTAAATTGTTTTACCTGTGCTGTGGATATTCAATACATTTAGATTAATTTGATTTCTAATATTCCATTTGATTGTAATAGTGTAATTTTCCCATTTTTCGGCTCATTGTTACTCAGCCTCAAGTAAACAGGTGAGTTCAATTGGATTACTGGCTAATTAATATTCTCCTTTTTCTCATTCCTGTGTCTATGATTTATTCTGCATCTTCGCCATTGAATTGATTAATTATTCTTTTTTCTCTCTTTCATTTTCTACAGGTAGTAACCGTTTTTTTTTCATCAATAAATATGAGTGATTATTGGCTTATCTCAGCTCCTGGAGAGAAAACAATTCAACAAACATGGGAGGCTCTAAATAATGCTACAAGTAAACAAGATTTAGCCAAGAACTCTAAATTTCCCATTCCAGACCTTAAAGTTGGTACTTTGGACACACTTGTTGGACTCTCTGATGATCTGGCTAAACTTGACACTTACGTTGAAAGCGTTTGTCGTAAATTAGCAACTTGTATTCATGATACCCTTGAGAACAAGAATGACAACATAAACGAACACTTAAAAGCCAATGGTCAAGAATTAAGCAAATATTTAACACAGTTTCAGTGGGAAAAGGCGAAATATCCATCACAGCAAAGTCTTAAAGTCCTTTACGATATAATAAACAAGCAGCTATCGCAAATTGATGCTGATCTCAAGACAAAATCGTCGGTTTATAATTCGTTGAAAGGTTCGTAGTCGTTATTATAAGTTACAAATTTAGATACATTTATTATAAGTAGTAGTTTGGTGGTTATTTATCAAACCATATCGATTTCTAATCTCATCTTTTATTTCTAATTTTCTATTCTATCACTCAATTTTTCAGGTACTTTACAATCGATGGAGAGAAAACAAACTGGCTCCCTTCTAGTCCGAAATCTTGGCGATATTTGTGAAAAGAAACACTTTGTTTTGGGCTCGGAATATCTCACAACCTTACTGGTTGTTGTGCCTAAAGCATATTTCAAAGAATGGAATGCAAAGTATGAGAAAATTACCGATCTTGTTGTTCCTCGATCATCTGAGTTGATCTCTGAGGATAACGAACACGGATTATTCACAGTTACAGTGTTCTCTAAGTGCATCGATGATTTTAAAACTCGTTGTCGAGAACACAAGTTTATTGTTCGAGATTTCCAATACAACGAACAAGAGATTGCCGATAGTAAGAACATGCTTGCTAAATTAGAAATAGACAAGGAGAAGAAGTTACAAAATCTTCTAAGATGGTTAAAGATCAATTTCTCCGAAACCTTTATCGCTTGGGTCCATGTTAAAGCGTTGAGAGTTTTCGTCGAATCGGTTTTACGTTATGGACTTCCAGTCAATTTTCTTGCAGTACTTATACATCCTAATAAGAAACAACAAAGGAAACTTCGTGAAACCTTGAACAGTCTCTATTCTCATCTGGATTCATCAGCCACCGGTGGGCCAGTTGAAGATATTCCCGGATTGAATATGGGCCCGCAAGAATATTATCCATACGTTTATTTCAAGATTAACATTGACATGTTATCTAATCCATAAGGTTCTTGTCGAAATGCTGCCCATAATGATGGAGATTATCAAATATTAAATGGAGAGACAGAGAAAGAAAGAGAAAGAGAAAAATTTACCCTCGATGATGATAAATCTGCACATACATATACAAATACAACAATTGATTCCTACGGAAAAAAAAGTTAACGTTGATTCCGGTTGTTTTGAGGATGAATTTTAAACAAGTTTAAACAAGCTGTTAATATAAACACAATTAACCCAAATATGTGAACCAAGTTAGTCAAAAATTAGTTTTCAAGTCTTCAATGTTTTCCCGTTGGACGATAAATAAGACAAAGAAAACAAGCGATCTTTACATTGAGTGACCTTTAATTTCCTTGGTGGGCATTTAAGGTCAAGATAATTCCCGTTTCTTTTTTTGCTTGAGACAATTTTTGTTCCCATTATTTATAATCAAGTATGAAAACAAATTACAATTACAAACATATACACACACTTATATATAAATATATCAGAGAGAATGAGTTATAATGAGTTAATCTACAAACTCAATTGAATTGTTTTATCGAATTGTTTTTCCTTGAGAAACAAATATCTTTTGTTACTCTTTACCCTGTTCTTTGTTTTCTTTGTTTACAATCTATTTCCGATTTATATATATAATTATTTCCCAATTATAATTCCAATCAATATTATACACAAAGAAATGAAAAAAAAAATATAATTGCCAAACGAATGTATAAAAACTCAGAGACACAGATTTGGATTTTGGAATCTGAAGATAATCGAGAATCAAAAATAATAATCACAAATAAAAATGACTCATAATCATGTTGTTCTTTTTATGATGATGCCCCAGGATAAATTGCACTTTAATTGTAATTATCAAGTGTTTTGGGTGTTAAAAAAATGTAACAATTAGTTGAATTTAATGATTGCAATGGTGCCTCGATTGTCCAAACGACCAGTGTAACAAATTGCATAAAGTGAATTGGCGATGAACAATTAATGAAATATTAGTGAAATTTAATAGTTTTGTTTGTTGATAAATCACATCTTTCTCCAGGGTTATTGTTAATTGTTGATTAATTGCAGTGTAATTTAGTTTTCGATGATGATTCTCTCTCTGGTTTTTTCTTTGCTTGTCCTTCAAGAGCTTCTTTCTCTAGGAAACTAAATTACAATAGAAAAAGATTATAAAAGGAAATGTATGTTTAGCTAATTAGTGGAAAAAAGTAATCTTTCAATTGTAAGTGATTAGTTAATTTACCTAAACCATAGAAATGGTAGACAAATTGTTCCAAAATGCCAAATTGAATGAGCATCCAAAATGAAATAGATTGGAGGGAAATCGTTAATCTCAAAGATGAGAAGACAATTAACTAGTAGAATTGATATGACACATTTGACAATATGATGATCTTTTAATTGTGACATCGGTATAGTTGCAAGTCTCTTGTAGGCCCAAATTAACCATAAAAGTGAACTGGAAAAGCCTAAGGAGAAATAAACAACAATGAGAGAGAAATTAAAACCATGAGATTGATTCAAGATTCAATGAGAAATGAATGAATCTTACCAGCAACAAGATTCGCCTTCATATTGAAAGCATAATCAAATTGTACAAAAATAAGGTAATAAACATGATACAAATAGTAACTAATAAAAGGTAATAACAGTGAAGTGTGAATGGTTGATCTTTTTCCAGGTAAATCGAGGTGTTCATCTATCATTCTGACAACAATGGCATAGAAAGAAAACAGAACAGTCGAAAATGCAGAAAAATAATCCAACCTCTGTAGAAGAAAATGCAAAACAAAACATTAGAATGTAAATCGAGATCGAGATCGAGATCGAACAATTTACCAATGTTCTAATTTCAATACCTCAGTTAGTAGAGTGTCTCTACTGTGAAAAACAGTCGACCAGAGCCAAGCATTCATACTAAGAATGGCTCCAATCGTAGTGACCTTGAAATAAGGATCGACAATGTTTCCAACAGTAAAACCCTTGTCCAGATCATCGGACGGACTTTCCTGGAGAATCCGTTTAGCATAACGAGTCCAAGCGAGATAAGTAGTGACCAAATTCAAGAGGGAAAATAAGGCCGATGCCGGTTCTTGGATTCCAAAGAATCGATAAAAAGTCCACTAGAAAAGAAAAGTGAAAAACACTCAATTAGAAAAACGAATGTGATTATTGAGAAAAGGAAAAAAAATAGAAAAGAAAACAGGTAAACATAATAACATATTCTCTCATCTGGAAACAATTCTGGTTCTAATTTTACGGATGAAGGAGAAAGAAGAATATCACTTTCACTGGGTAAGTAGAGACACTTTTGTGACAATTAAGAATAACTGTTAAGTGAGAATAATTGATTACCTTTCCATGGAACTGAGGTAAAAGATTTCTCTCCAATTCCAATTCAACGAGAAGAAAATCAATTGTTGACCATTGGCATTGATATTTACACTCTTCTTCACAGCTCCATAGAGTTAAATTCAGATGAACTGGTTGATTGGTCCAAAATTTTTCTAATTCCTCTTGGTTAGAACAATTTGATGATAAACAATCAGTTAAACATTTCCGGTAATAGGAAAGGTGATCACCAACTGATCCTTTAACATGACCAATGAAATTGAGTGATGAGAGAAACACAAACAGTTGCAAGGTCAATAGGAAAATCTTGTTAATCATTGATTATAACGATTGCGACTATTTGGTAACATTTAGAAGACAATTAACTGGTAACAATTAGTATTCGCAATCGGAGAAAATGGAACATAATCAAAATATAGAAAAGAAAAGAAAAACATGAATGATAAACAAAAAGAAAAACAAACCAGAGGAAGAGCTTTTCCTCTTTCTCTCTGATGAGTTGTAATAATTTCTCAATGAAGATGAAGGTGAGAGAGAAACCGAGACTTGAAACTGGAAGAGAAGAAGAAGAGAAAGCAAAAAAGAAAGAAAAAAGAAAGAGTCGAGTGTTTTCTCTTCTCAATTAATTTGATAGAAAGTTGATCAACCTTAATAATCAGAATTGTTGCCCATCACTTTGGATCCATTGAGAATCATCATTACAACGGTTTCCTAATTGTTAACATTTCATTTCCTGTTAACGGAAAAAATTGACTATTGATCAGTGGAAATGAAGAAACATTGATTCAGTTTAGAATCGTGATATTAATCATTTCAATCAATTCCTCATCAGTGAGAATCAGTTAATTTAAATGCCATTAGGATGATTTTTATTGGCTCGAAGGACAAAAAGTTCGAGAATTTTTTTAATGTTCAAACTGTTCAAAGTTTTTAAATCTCTTACAATTTAATATGATTGATTTACTATTACTATTACTATTTAATCAATGTGAAAATTGTGAAATCTAACAAATCACAATAAACACAACACAATTATCGAAGATATTTTCTTGATTATTTTATCATTTACATTTGATTATCTTCAATTGGGAGATCGGAAAATAAACGAATGAGGCGTTAATCGTTAATTGCAAGATAATAAATTGTTTGATTTACTTGATTGCTACACTTCAGATGATTGTTTCTCTTATGAATACTACGATTATGTCTAAATCAATTTGTATTTGTTTTCTTCTTCTCACCAATCTAATTAGTTTAATTGTCTCAGAAAAAGGTTCCTTACCTTTGGTGATTAACACTTGGCCTTTTACCAATGCAACGATTGCGGGTAAGTGACCGGAAATATTTACTTGAAGTAATTGATTGTGATATTTTCTAATTGTAATATTGATTAGCATGGGAAACGATTTACCATGAAGGTGGATCAGCTGTTGATGCCGTCGAAAGAGGATGCTCTCAGTGCGAGGTTGACCAATGCGATGGTACCGTCGGGTGGGGCGGAAGTCCCGATGAAAACGGAGAGACGACACTTGATGCTATGATCATGGATGCGTAAGCTTATTTTTAATTGTTCTGTTGATCAGTCAAATGATTGTTGTACCTTTTCAGGACAACTCATGATATTGGTGCAGTTGGGGCACTTCGAAGGGTCAAACAGGCCATTTCGGTCGCTCGAAAGGTCATGGAAAACACGAATCACACTTTATTGGTCGGAGATCAAGCGACACAATTTGCCCTCTCATTGGGATTTCATGAGACAAGTTTGACTTCAGATAAATCGAGAAAAATTCAAGCCGATTGGATAAATAATTCCTGTCAACCTAATTACTGGATTAATGTTAATCCAGATCCAATGTTACAATGTGGACCTTATCATTTACCACAATCAGATAAACTAATCAAATCAAACACAATTGACAATCCAAATACAATTATCTCATCTTCTGAATCAGAAAGAGGTCATGACACCATTGGGATGATCGTAATTGACTCAAATGGACTGATATCAACGGGCACTTCGACTAATGGACTGAGTCACAAAATCCCTGGGTAAGATTAACTCTCTCAATCTAATTGTTGTGATTAAATGTTTTTCCTCTCAATTAATTGATGATCTGTTTTTCCAGTCGTGTCGGTGACTCTCCGATTCCTGGAGCTGGTGCTTATGCCGAAAAGGATGTCGGTGCTGCTGCTGGTACAGGAGACGGTGACATCGCCATGAGATTTGCTCCGGCGTAAGTTAATTGTCCCAAAATCGAGTAAATTAATTTCTCACTAATTAGTCTTATCTTTTAGGTATCAAGCTGTCGTTAATTTAAAACTCGGTATGAGTCCAACAATCGCAGCTAAAGATGCCATTGAACGGATGGCAAATTATTTTCCAAATGCTATGTTAGCTTTAATTGTCGCAAATAATCAAGGAGATTTCGGTTAGTAACCAAATTAAGTTTACTTATTTTAATCTCGATCTAATTGTATCTCGTTTATTTCTAATTGAAAAGGTGCTGCTTGCAATGGAATTGAAACTTTCCCGTTCTCTGTAATTAATCCAAACCAATCAAAAGTAACAGTTTATCGTGTTAATTGTACAAATCCAATCAAACCAAGTCCACACTGAACGTTGGTCAATAAACAGAATCGAGATTGTAATCACCAACGAATCAAAGTCTTCAAAGTTACCAATTAACCCGTTATAATGTGTCCAAAACACTCGATAATTACAATTAAAGTGCAATTTATCCTGGGGCATCATCATAAAAAGAACAACATGATTATGAGTCATTTTTATTTGTGATTATTATTTTTGATTCTCGATTATCTTCAGATTCCAAAAATTCAAATCTGCGTCTCTGAGTTTTTATATTAATACATTCGTTACAAAGAATGGATATCGAATATCGGATAACCGATATTTTGCTTCGATAATTTTCGTTTTTTTTCTGTTCTGTTTTTTTGGCAATTTCAAGTTCAGTTTTGATTTTCTCTTAGTTAATTGTAAATCAATTTGTTTTGATTGATTCATAGTTTAATAGAGAGAGAAAGTGTCTATTCGAATATTGTACAATGGGTGCTGATCCGTTGTTCGAAATGAGAAATGCCTTCTACATTGGTAACTTTCAGAATTGTATCGAATCTTCAATCGCTTCGTCTTCTTGCCATGTACCATTCGGAGAAAGATGTTGACGCTAATGAAGCGGTTTCTTTAAGAATTCAACCTGATGCTGGATTAAGAGTGTTCCATGCTTCAAATTTACCTAATGTTAGTTTGTATGTAATAGCTTCAAATTGTTAGTGAGTTAATCGTTAATGGTTTATGATAATCAGCTAACTGATTATCTAATGATGATTTATCTTGATTGGAGTTAATCAAGGTCGAGAAGCCACCACAGGCATTTAACAAGTGATGGTATAAGAAAAAACAACTTAAACCATTTTACATTGTAAATTGCTCTCAGTTGAATAGTAACCGTTTCGGTGGTAAGATTAACAATTAATAACTAAAATTTGAGTTCTCCAATCGTGACAACAATTAAGTTTCAAATGGATATTTCATTTAAAGGAAAACGAGCCCTTGTAACCGGAGCAGGAAGAGGTAAGTGACTAATTAACTTAATCATGACCATTGATTGTTACAATTTCCAATTACAATTATAACTGATTCCAGGAATTGGACGAGATACAGTTAAGCGTCTTGTTAAATTAGGTGCAAAGGTCGTGGCCTTAAGTAAGACCAAAGAGGGTCTTGAATCACTTAAATTAGAGGTAAATTGTTGAAAATTTCCCGTTAACCTTGAATCCAAACTCACCTGAAGGGGTCAAATAGATTAACCTGTTAACCATTGACCCTTTGTTAGCCTTGACAAGATGACATTCTAGTAAGACAAATATCCATTCAATCAATTTATTAATAGTTACCAGAAATTGAAATTGTTCAATGTGACCTTGCCAATTGGGATGAGACCAAAAAAGCAATATCTTCATTGGATACAATTGATTTGGTTGTTAACAATGCTGCTTATGCTAAATTGGATCCAATTGGTTTGGTTGATGAGGAAACTGTTGACCTGTAAGTGGACAACAATGACCATTGTAATATCACAATTAACTATCTTTTCATTAATAAATAGGCACTTCAACATTAACGTCAAGTCGATCATCAATGTTACCCAAGAAGTGGTGAAAAAATTGAAAGCCCAAGGCAAACCAGGATCAATTGTGAACATCTCAAGCCAAGCGGGAATGGTGGCCTTACAAGACCATGTCGCTTATTGTGCTTCCAAGGGTGCGGTTGATCAGATCACTCGTGTTTCAGCCCTTGAACTTGGTCCATTCGGTATTCGTTGTAATTCAATCAACCCGACGGTCGTTGAAACCGACATGGGTAAAAAAGGCTGGTCTGATCCCGTTAAGCGCAAATGGATGATGGACCGAATTCCGTTGCAGAAATTTGCTTCGGTTGATGATGTGGTCGACTCAATTGTCTTCTTATTAAGTGATAAATCAGCAATGATCAATGGTGTTATATTGCCCATCGATGGTGGATTTACAGCTTGTTAAGCTCGATTACAATCAGTTGATCGTTTTAATTTGATACCAATTAAAGTAGCAATTAATTGATCGTTTTTGTTTTCGCTTCAAAGATTAACTTTTAATTTCATTAAACCATAAATTACAAAACTCCCAGAAAAATTGTTGATTATTAAACAGGATTGCTTTTTTTATGATTGCGAACGATTATTATTAAATCATTAATTATGATCAAATTAATTTACAAAAAAATGTAGATTAGTATTTTTTAGATTTACCTGGTTTACCTAATCCAGTGTCTTTTTTGTTAATCTTTATGTACTCTGGCATATCAGGCGAGGGGATTACGGTTGTTGTGTCCGAATCGTTTGGTGGATTAACACGTAACTATTAATAATATTAATAGAGTAGATTATTAATCAGAGTGATTTTATCGTAATTGTGATTAACTTACCAGAATCCTTTGTTTTTCAGCGCAAGCATATTCGGTCTCATCGATGTCGTTATAACAATCTGACCTTGAATTTTTGGGAACATTTTGGCCTTGATATTCACAGAGTTTATCCAATGGTATCGACTTGACGATCATTTTTTTGAGGTCATCGGGCTTTTCTTGGGGACAATAGAAAACTTTTGGTGTTTTAATATCAAAGACGATGCTTTTCCTCATCATGTCTCCCTTGACCACCACCCCAAGGGTCAGTGCAATTGCAACAATCAACTTGACACCTTTAAAAGAGACAAAGAAATGACAATTATAATTTGAACCAAATGGTCAGTTAATCTTACCCATTATTTGGATGAATGAAGTGAGGTGAATGTTTAATCACTGATACAAATGATCAACTTAATTGTTACACAGACTTTGAATTATTGGAACTGAATTAAAAGTAAGAGACAAAGATGATTGTGTATTTCCATCTTCTTGATTCGGATTAAGTAAACCGGTTTAAATCTAATTGTTCATTTTTAGCTTCTTCTTTTCTTGGATAATCTTTTTTTCTCTTTTCATGGTTATCCGGTTCTCGTTAATTGTTGTTTCATGAGAATCAGGTACAATATAACTATTAACAGTTTTCACTTGAGAATGAAAAAATTTAATGATCTTATTATCATCAATCCAATTGTCACAAACATTTTAACTCTCATCATATATTTCCGATGCATTATGAGTTATTGTTTAAAAAAAGGTTCGAAAACAAAAGGTTCCCCGTTCTCTGTAATTAATCAAACCAATTGAAAGTAACAACTTATCGTGTTAATTGTACAAATCCAATCAAACCAAGTCCACACTGAACGTTGGTCAATAAACAGAATCGAGATTGTAATCACCAACGAATCAAAGTCTTCAAAGTTACCAATTAACCCGTTATAATGTGTCCAAAACACTCGATAATTTAATTGTAATCAATTAAAGTGCAATTTATCCTTGGGCATCATCATAAAAAGAACAACAAATTCCAAATCGGTGTCTCTGAGTTTTTATACATTCGTTTGACAATTATTTTCTTTTCTTTGTGTATAATATTGATTGGAATTATAAGTTCCTCATATTCACAACAATTTACCCGTTAAACCCTTTGATTCATTTGATGGAACTTCCATTTTCTCTAAATACAATTTTAAGGTCACCACGGCCTGGGACAGGGTTAGGAACATACAATGTGCACATTTTAAACAATTAAAAGAAGGTGAAAAGGAATTAATTTGATGATAAACTGTCGATCGACACTAAGTTAGTGTCCAATTAATTTAGATGAAAGAATCGATATCGAATATCGGATAGCCGATATATTGTATCGATTATTTTTCGGTTTTTGTTTTTTTCTGTTCTGTTTTGTTGGCAGTTTGATTTTCTCTTTGTTTATTGTTAATTAATTAATTTGTTTTTGATTTGTTTTGATTAATTCATAGTTTAATAGAGAGAGAAAGTGTCTATTCGAATATTGTACAATGGGTGCTGATCCGTTGTTCGAAATGAGAAATGCCTTCTACATTGGTAACTTTCAGAATTGTATCAATGAAGCTCTCAAATGCAAAGTGAATTCTGAAGAAAAAGATATTCTCATGTATCGTTCTTATATTGCTCAGAAAAAGTATGGTGTTGTTCTGGATGGAATCACCTCAACAGCCTCATCGAATCTTCAATCGCTTCGTCTTCTTGCCATGTACCATTCAGAGAAAGATGTTGATGCTAAGGCTTCAATTGCTGAGAAAATTTTCTCAATGGCAAATTTTGCTATGAATTCGGAAAATGGTGAAGATTATGTTAAACTGTTGGTCGCTGCTATTGTTCATTGTAATGAAGCGGTTTCTTTAAGAATTCAACCTGATGCTGGATTAAGAGTATTACATGCTTCCGATCATATTGAATGTATTGCTATGATGCTTCAAATTTACCTAATGTTGGATCGGGTTGACCTTGCACGTAAAGAATTGAAAAAGATGCAAGAGAAAGATGAAGAAGCCACTTTAACCCAACTCGCTCAAGCCTGGATCAATATCTATGTTGGTGGGGAAAAGTTTCAAGAGGCTTATTACATTTATCAAGAATTGTCCGATAAATATGGACCAACTCCTCTTCTTTTGAATGGAATCGCTGTTGCCCAAATTGGCCAAGGAAAATATGAGGAAGTTGAATCCATTTTACAACAAGCACTCGAAAAGGATAACAACAATCCGGAAACATTGATCAATCTAATTCATGTTTCTCATCAACTTGGAAAACCACCTGAGGTTTGCAATCGATTCCTCAGTCAACTCAAAGATTCCAACAGCAAACATCCTTATGTTAGTGATCTCACATCAAAGGAAAATGAATTTGAAAGGCTGACAAAACAATACACTTTACAATTTGAATGAATTTCCAAGATAAATCCAGCAATCAATCAACAAAAATCAACAACAACAACAACAACAACATAATTCAAATTTAATTTCCTATTCACATTCTGCTGATTTGTTTGATTCTTTTGTATTTCAAGTTTTTTTTTTCTAATTGTCAAGAAAGATTTTACAATCTATTCTCATGCTACAATTAAGCAACACTTGAATTTCAACAGATTCTAATTCAACAATCAGAGAGATCATTTTCTTAAAAATATCGGAAAGTAACATAAAATTAAATTGATTGTAATAATCAATGATGATGCCACCATCTTCAATTAATCCAACCATCGCCTCCACTAATAACCAAGTCACTGAAAGAACGGAAAACAACAATTAATTGATTACAATCTGAATCTTTTCTTTTTCTAATTATCTATTCTGAATGATTAACATAACTTTTTATATTTTAATTGCGGAGAATATTTTTCTTTTTTGTTTAAATCAGTTCATAGTTAAATGTAACTCACGATAAATCAAAATGAGTTGAACTAAAAATTAAGATCAATCAACTAAATTGTTACCAAATCAAATTAATCTTAATAGTCTTTGATTTTAGCTGTTTTATCTTGGAATTAAATTAACTAAGGAATCGTTTAATTGTAACAAAAAAATCTCTTTTCCATCTAAATGATTAACTAAATTCCAGTGAATATGTTAACATTAGATGATTAATTCTTACAATTTAATTTTACAACAAAAATCTGTAACAATTAATGAATTAAAACTTATATTTGAAAAGTGTAACTTTAATTGTCTCATTTGACTAACAATTTATCAATGAAAACTGAGATGAAATTTATAGTTAATTGTTGTAACCAATCAAATCTTATTGCTGATTAAATTACTTTTAATCAGTTAACCTGATTGTTGATTCAAGGTGATCATCTCATTGTGTTTAACTAATCACAGTTGTCAATTTAATGAATTAGTGATTCAATTGTTGGGAATATAATTAAGGACAAATTAAATCCAATGAAGTTTATTAAATTTGATTGAATGAAAGTTAAACAATTAGTTTGATGATTTGTGGGGAAAATGTTTGATAATTAATATGACAATTGAAAGCACTTTGTAGATACAAATCAGATATTTAATCTGATTACAATTAAGGCAATTAAGTATGATAGAAATTAAATTGTTGATGATTAACATTGTACTAAATTAATTAATGAAAATTTTGAGCTAATCAAAAAAACTGTTTTGTCAATCTATTGATATAAAAATTTGATCAAAATAATATTAATAATACATTTACAAAAATGAAAAAATTGACAATTAAAGTTAAAAAGTGATTAAGTGATGAGTCAAGATGAACAATTAGTACTAATTGTCAATTTGTAATTGAGAAATATCACAAAAAGTGAGTCTTAAGTTTAACAATTAAAAAAAACACGAAAAAAGGCCAATTGATTGTGACCATAAATTGATTGTCAAATTGATTAATCAGTTAATTCTTGAACGGCTTCAGAATATCCTTTTAATTTAGCGTATCTTAAGGCCGTTTTGCCGTCGGAATCTTTTATCATTTTATCGGCACCTTTTTCCAACAGAAGACGAATGATCTTAGTCTGGTCATTTAGAACTGCCAAATGAAGGGGTGTCCGTCCCAATGATCCTTTCGCGTTGATTGGTGACCCACAATTAAGAAGCGTTTGAACAATTATCGCGTTTCCTTGAGAGCAAGCAAAGTGCAACGGAGTATCATTTTTCTTGTCTCTAACTGCGACATTGGCCTTTCGAGTCAAAAGGAGCTCCAGTGTTTCAAGGTGTTCGTTTATTGTGGCCATGTGAAGAGCGGAATTAGTTTTGTCCTTTTTGGGATTAATTCGAGCTCCTTTATCGAGGAGCAGTTCAATGATCGGCACATGACCCATGGCCGCAGCTAAATTCAATGCGCTGTCACCATTTTTATCTCGTGAATTGATGTTGGTTTTATGGCTCAGTAGCAAGTTCAACACTTCGACTGACCCATTGTAAGCGGCCTCGTGAATGGGTCGACGTTTAAGTTTATTTTTAACATCGGGTGTCGCTCCATAATCAAGGAGAATCCGAACCGTTTCCATGTGACCTTTATGAGCGGCCAAATGTAAAGGTGTATCTTTCTCAGAGTCAACCATATTGACCTGTCCACCTTTAACAACCAAATGGTCAACAACCTCAGTGAACCCATTAAAAGCCGCTTTGTGAATGGGTGTTTGTTTCCGTTCATTTCTAACATTGACCTGAGCTCCACTGAAAGTCAACAGTTGAACTAACTTCAAATGGCCCAGTGAAGAGGCAATAATTAGAGGAGTATTTTTTTCATTATCTTTCACCTCTAGATCAATTCCCTCGAGGAGAATCAGTTGTCGAAGTGTCTCCTCATGACCCGAAAAACAGGCCACATGAAGCGCATTTCGACCTTCAGAGTTTTTATACTTTAAATTTGCTCCTTTGGACAATAAAAATTTAACAGCTTCCGCTTTTCCAGCTCGAGCAGCATAATGCAAAGGTGTGTTTCCATCGGTATCGATCATGTCAACGGCCACTCTTTGGGAAAGATGCAAAGCGATCACTTCGACCACTCCTCTTGCAGCCGCTTCATGAATGGTCAATGGTTCAAGTGACTTTCGTCTATCGAGTGTTTCGTTTATTATCTTTGTCGAATCGCAATCATCAATGGTTTTCGAGTTATTATTATCTTCATCGGAGAAAATTTTATAATTGTTGTCCACGATTGAACAACTACTATCGGGTGTAGGCCATCGACCTGATTCAGTTCGATAGAGCGATTCTCTTCTAGATTCGATCTTTTCAAAATATTCTGTTACAAATGAGACTTTTCTTCGACCAGTATAACCGTTCGGCGGTGAATTTGGACTACGAACCAACTTGTTATCATATCGAATCTCGTCATCTGATTTCATTCTGAGGTGCAAATTCAACAGCCGAGACAACGGATCTCGGCGTTGAATTAATTTGACCAAAGGTGAGGTAGTCGACTGGTCACTTTCCTTTTTAAAAAGACAATTATCTTCCTTTTTATCAGTGAAATTCGCACTGGTCTTCGTTTCGATTACTTTTTCTTTCGTTTCCTTTTCCTGTTGCTCTTCAATTTCTTCCTCTTCATCAGCCTCTTCAACTCTTTTCATTTTCTCTTGATAATTTAACTTCATTGACACAAAAGGTTGAACATGAGATGCGATCATCGTTGACGGCGAAATCAATGAAGGTGTTGATTCGTAGTTAATTGCTCTGGATTCATTCAATTGTTCACCATCAAGATCGTTTGTCATCTGATCTTCCAACAGGCTCTCAATGAATTGATTGTTTAATTTTTTGGCCAAACAAAGAGGAGTTAATCCTTCACTATTTTTAATATTCAAATTAATTTTGAATTGTTGCTCATTGGAAGTTGATTGATTAGTATAATGGTTGATGAAACATTGAACAATTGACTCGTTCCCTGTAGTTATAGCCAAATGAAGTGGAGTTTGATTATATGTTTCAACGGCTCCATCAACAGCTGATGTGTAATTATCATCAAAATTAGTAATTGGTAAAGTTAAACAATTAGAATCAGCCCCTGAGAGGAAAAACAATCAAAAACAAGAACAATTAACACAATTAAAATGCTCAAGTTACTATTAATTGTTAAGAGAGTCGAGAAACTAATTCAAATTACCAATAACTCAATCAATAAACAATGGGGATTGATTAATTGATTTGAATAAAATAAAGCAAATTAATCGAGAAGTTCACAATCAAGTGAAAAACGATATCGTTTGAAACAATTACAATTGTTAAATTAGTAAATTCTGTTATTAAAACAAAGTGTATCAGCTGAAAATATCATCTAACAGTTAATATTAACAGTAGAATTGTTTAAATCGTGAAAATTAACTCAAGGAATTGAAAAGATAATTAAATTATTTCACAATTAAATTACGATCGTTTTTTTATCGTTGGAAGAAAAGAAATCAACTAAACAATGTCTTAAATTGTTGATTGTGGATCAAACTGCTTGGAGCCAATAACAAGAATCATCATTTAGAATGAATCTGGTTTAGGTAATCAAATATAGATACTAATTTAAAATGACCTTCGAAACAGGTAAGTGAATGAAAAAAGAGTTAAAACTAATCATTAGAAGCCTTAAATCATTCAGGTAATCAAATAAACAGAGAAATCAACTGAACTGTGTAATTTTTGTTTCTTGTATTGATGAAAATTCATCAACAAGGAAAAAAAAAGGATTAGAATCAAATTGAATTGACACTCAAGAATCGTGGAAACGAATGAAATTTCATCTCATTATTTACAATCTATTGAAATTGTAGACAATCAAGTTTAATGTTCCACGATTAATGAAGACAATTAAGATTGATAATAAAGTTCTAACAATTGGAAATGTAATTTAGACCAATAAGATTTAAAGTAGAAAAGAAAAGTGTTAAATTGCTGTTAGTTGATCGCATTTAATTGTTGCAAGGATTCATATAAATGGTTAGGCAATTACTTACCTTTATTTAAAAGATATTCAACTATAGCCAATTGTCCATGAATGACCGCTAAATGAAGTGGACTTTTCCCTTGGAAATTAAGCCGATCAATGGGTTCACCAAGGTCTACCAAACATTTAACTGCCTCCGGGTTTCCCTGTTCAATGGCAACATCGAGTAAGGATTTCTTTGTGTACCTGAACATTGATCCATAGTAAAGGGACACAATATGAATGGCCGATGTTAACAGGTTATCCTTGGATTCTGAGGCTTTCCGATTTCAAGAGGAACAAAATTTCAACAAATCCGATGCAGAAAAAGGTAATGACCGGATTATTAAGATTCCAGCGAAATGAAAATGCGAAATGAAAACACACCAAACAATTTCATTTCAGATTAAACAAGGAACCAGATATGAATCAGAACAATCACCCAAGACCATCGGCATCAAAACCAGAGAGGAAATAATTGTCCAACAATTAAGATTTTAATTTGTAAACCAGAAAAAAACATCCAAAGGAGAAAGTGTTGAGTTGTAAAAACAAATGGAAAGAGGGAAAAATATATAAGAAAGAACAATAAATTATTCGGTAAACAATATAATCGGACAAGAAATTAAAGGTACTTTGTTGATTAATAATGTACCTTGACAGTGGTAATGAAAATGTTATAGAAAACAAGGAAAAATATTGAATTAAATTGTTGAAAAAACGGGGAAACAATCAAATGATTTAAACTTTTGCAGAAACAAAGACTTACCCGAAACATTGACCAACAGAGTTAACAGGAATCTCGCTGCGTAGATCATAAATCTATCTGCCATCCATGATAAATTCGAATTTATATCATCATAAGTAACCATATTTGATTATCATTTTGAACAATTTAAATCAATCAATATTCCTGATTGATTTAATGAAAACATTTTCATACAAATAAAAATGAAAAGTGAAAACAAGTTTTCAAGGCGGAGCTTCAACTCGACCGCCGATTATCCCAAACTGACACCTGACGGATTGTTAACCAACTAAATTCGCAATTAATGATTAACAATTAATCAAAATGATCAGATGATTTGTTAACATCACTCGTTGATTCAGTTGATTAATTCATCCATACGGCTACTATTTGAGTTGATTGTTCGAAATGCTTAATAATTAGTCACAATTATCAACGAATAGTTTGAGTTGATTTGTTGATTCAGTTCTGATTTAGCTTGAAATTTAAATTTCTCATCTGACAGATTTGATTAGTGGCTGAATAACTGACACCTTAGCTTTAATTGCAAATTTGATTGAAAGTTGATTGATAAATATGAAAACTGTAAAATTAACTTAATCTGATTTGTGTTAAATTAAAAGTTGATTAGTTGATTTTTACTAATTATTGTTGATTTAATCATTGAATCAATATTCATCTTGTCAAACTGGATTTGATTTGATATCATTAACTGTTATCAAGAAAATAATTGATTTCTTATTAGATAATAATTATTACATTGTATTAATTAATTTGTAAATTCTAGTGATCAATATAATTAAATAAATTTAACGTTCCTTCAGGATGATTAACTAATTTTGACCAAATTACCTTTTGTATTAATTTGTTAATTGTGGACATACAACTTGGTGGGTCTTCATTTTTTGCTTCAATGAAATGATTGGTCACAATTAAATTAATTCAAATGACTTTTTAATTAATATTTACAATTGATGATTACAAATTAATATTGATAAAATTAAATCACTTCAATTAATCATTGATAGTTGATCAACAATGGCAAGGGATTTGATGATGATGATGATGACAAGAGGACTGGAAAATAATCAATTTTGATTGCTGTTGATGATTGTTACGATAAAATCATTAGCTAAATTAATTGATTAGCTAAAAGTTAACTAACAATTAAATTGATGATTAAATCAAATGTATAAATTGTAAAAACCTAAAGGATTTTGATCAAAATTATATTACAAAGACCTAATCCTTGATATTTTTGATGATTAAAAGATGATACAAATTGTGATGAAAATGTTACAATTAATTAAATTGCAATTTTGCATAATTAAAATAAGTGAGTTAATTAATTTTTGGCACTGGAAGAGGTTTCAAAAATTGATTTAGTCTTTTTTCCAGTCACTTGTTTCATAAACAAAAAATAATTGATATCCTTAATTAAGATGGATGGTAATTAATTAACTATCCTGATTAAGGTTCTCCAACTGATTAAATTAAATTACAATTCAGTTGTTTTACCATCACGGGTCAATAGGGTTCGTCCATCAGTAAACATTGGTGAGCGATTGTCATCTCTAGATGAATGAAAAAGAGAAACGGACAATTAGTTAATTTTGATTGATTGTTGTCCATCACTAATTACTTACAATAATTTATAATAAAGTGGCGTTTTTAGATTTGATTTAAGGCCTTCATTGGATGAAGATGAACCTGAACTTTCGGGTCTACTGGTTGACCTTGATGAAGAAGATTTATCATTGACGGTGCTTGTAACGGTACTTGGTGAGTGATTATTGTAAGCTCGAGATCTCGGCATGTAGGATACATTGGACATTAGATCTCGAACTGAGATGAGACCTCGAAGGGAGGTTTTATCGCTTTCCAATGGTGTTGAAGATGAAGATGAGGATGAGTGAGTTGATGAAGAAAGATGATGACCATTGTAACCACCGCGTTCTATTCCTCGGCCGCCCATTTCGTCGTCAATTTTCATGTCCATGTGAAGAACTTGAGTTTCATATTGTTTACCATTATTGGCGAGGATTGATGAGCTTGTCACAGTTTCGGCGGTATAAATGGGATCGTAAAGTCGAGGTGGTGCCGGTGACATCATAACTCGTTTAACTTTACCCCCACCAGGCTTGGAAATAGTTGATCCGGTGGTTGGGGCGGATGAACTTTTTGAACTAGATCCACATTGGTAAACGATTCCCGCACAGCCACAGACTGCGATCGCAGCAGCTAAGACAATTAGTCCAAGTCCTAAATTGTTTATATCGGAATTCATTGGAATTGGGACAACTGCAGCCGTTGAAACAATTATTGGTACATAGGGAGATCGAACTGTCAAAGTTGAACTGGCCAATCCAAGGCCTGAAGTTAACGCTTGAATCAGTGAGTATTTAATTTTAACATCAGACAAAATTGATTCAATCTTTGGATCATCAGTTGGTAAAATTTTCAATGTCGAAGGGTCAATCAAGTGGATCCAAATATCTGTCCCGGTTACATCTGATTCAATTGTATGGTTTCGTTGGATTTTCAGTGACTCAGCCTTTTCCCAGCCCGTTATCAGGCCAGTTCGGTCTTGAATTATTTGTAAAAATTGCTCCTTTGATTCTTGAGCACGACCAGTTGAAGTATCACGAAGTACGAAGATAAGTCGGTGTTTATCTTCAATCAGATTAACAATGACCTCAGAAGATTCAGAAAGTGAGGACGATTGAAGCTGTGGATTATCACGGACAATAACCTCAAGTCGAAGCGGTAACTGGCTTGGAGGAATATCTTCCATGGGGCGAGAGGTTCTTAATATTCCCGAACCAGGTTCAATTTTGAATCGACCCTGAGGATCCGAGGAAGGAATCAGTGAGTAAGTGATAATACCATTAGCAATTGAATCGGAATCAGTTGCTTTCAATTGAGCTACTTGAGAATCAGCTGGTGCATCAGATGAAATGGCGGCAATGTAACGATCGCGAGTAAGGTGTGAATACCGACCAGGGACATGGAAAACAGGCTTATTATCGTTAACATCCATAACATTGATAACAATTTGCGTCATCAATCTTGAGAATCCAGCTAAACCGGCGATACTATTTAATCGCAAGGTCAACATGTAACGTGATTGATGTTCATAGTCGAGTGGCTCTTTAATACGAATCTCACAATCTTGATTACTATTTTCAACGATACTGAATTTATCCTCATCATTACCGGAAATTATTTCACAGGTAAAAGTGAAATGACTTCGAGGTTTATTCATGATTGGTAATGTTTTAACTATGGTGCTACTGGGAGTGTTTTCGTCAATTTCAACACTGGAAAAGAGGAAGACAGGAATTAGTTTATCATTAAATTCTTAACAAATTAATTAACTTACGTATATTTAGAATCGGCAAAACCAAGACCAGGATCAGGGGAAGGGGTCGCAATGTGATCCACAAACACGGTTAATGTTGCTGAAGCGGATAAAGATGGACTTCCATTGTCACGAGCTATAATATCGATCTAAACAATTGACGAAAGATTAAGATAGTTAATTATATTAAAA
>NW_026515452.1:0-77725 GCF_014898815.1 Panonychus citri
TTTACCAGGACTCACGTCTCCCTTAGTCAACACAGCAAAAACTGTCGCCAGTGTTACAATCATATTGCCCAGAAATTCAAGACGAATTGCTAGCCAACGATCAGCAGTAAGGTTTGCAAAATACGAAGCATGATTTGTGTCAACCAGATGATAGATTCTATTGGTAAACCGATCAACTGCCCCATAAGTTTTGATCGAAGTTGAACCGGCTACTGTTTCAGAGAAATGTGAATAAATGGGTGACCTTGTAATTGATTCAATTCGCCTCAGTTGTCGTGAACTAGCGATATAAAATTTCTGAACCATAACATAGACAATTCCAACTACCAATATAACAATAATTAAATATGATGTTTGTAAACAGATAATGATAACGGCGACGATTGCTCGGAAAATTTGAGAGATGAGAAAACTGAATGAGAAACCCATCAGAGTATCGGCAGTGTTCATGTCGGCAGTAAAACGATTCAGAATCCTACCAATAGGTGTTGTATCAAAAAACGACATCGGTGCACGAACAAGTCTTGCCAGCATTTTTTCGTGTATCAAACGGGCTCCGTTCACTGTGGCAACATTTATTGTGGCCGAAATTATGAAAACAATTAGAGATTCAGAGATTCCCAAAGTTGTGTAAACCCAGAGTCGTTTGTTTCTAAGTCCCGTATTATTATACGTTGTTGGGTCAAGAGAATCATCTGACCAATCGGTTAGCCAAAAGCTTGACCTTAAATTTAATCCACTTCCAAGGCAGTAAAGTGCCAATAAAAAAACACACGGGACAATACCAATGGCGGTGAAATATTCCAAATAAACTTTCCATTCAACTGAACCTTTTTCAGCCGTTTCTGTTTCGACAAGTTTGAACCTGGACTCTATGTTCTCGGAATTTTTTTTCTTTCCTGATCGTTTCTTATTCGTTTCATCAGTTATAATACTTGAACGTTTCCGTATCTCGGAAATTTTACCATTAGACACTGTAGACTCAGATCGGCTTAGAACTTTTTTCTCGACTTCAGGATCCAGTACTTGGATAAACTCTCGATCTTCCGGATCTAAATCATCTTTCTGTTCAGCTAAATAATGACAGATGAAATCATTGAATTCGCCCTGTCTTCCCATCAGCTCAGCAAAAGTGCCCGACTCTCTGACTTGACCATCTTTTATAACGATTATTTGATCAGCCTGTGGTAAAAATGTTATTCTGTGTGTCACTAAAAGTCGAGTTTTACCCTTCAATAAGCCTTGAGGACCAATGACTTTTTCAAATAAATGTTTGGCTACATGAGAATCAACCGCTGATAAAGGATCATCGAAAAAGTAAATGTCGGAATTTGCATAAACAGCTCTTGCAAGGCTTATTCTTTGCTTTTGTCCACCCGATAAATTGATTCCCTTCTCACCAATTTCAGTGGCATCGCCTCCAGTTAGCATCTTTAAATCGGGAGTGAGAGCACATGAATCGATTACATTATCATATTTACTTTGGTTAAAACTCGAGCCAAATAATATATTCTCCCGAACTGTAGCATTTAAAATCCACGCACTTTGAGGCACATAGGCCACTTTTCCGTACACATTAACATAACCCTGTTTCTTGTGTAAATCTCCTAAAAGTGCAGATAAAAGAGACGATTTACCAGAACCAACAGTTCCAACAACAGCGACCAACTTTTGTTTTTCTACTTTTATGTTGATATCTTTCAATGTCGCTTCTTCTTCAGGAGACCAGGAAAAAGTTGCATCTCGAACTACTATCGGTGTAATTGAATCAGGTTTATGGTCAATTGAATCGTTCACGAGCTCATCTCCATCAAGGTATTTGTTGATTCTTTTGATGGAAACGTAAAACTGAGCATTCAGAAACATAACAGACACAAATATCAGAATCATTAGAAATAGAAAATTACTAACAACTATGCAAATATTATGAGCAAATTTCAAGGAGAAAACTAGTCAACTGAAACTTACACTTGTACCATGAGAAATAACAATCGGTAAAAAGCCCAAAGGTCCGCCAAGAATACTGATCAGTGAAATCGATACGAATGCTTTGTTTGCATCAAGAACATGTTTTCTGTCTATCAAGACATAAGTCACAAAGTTCGTAGCCGTTATCTGTCACAGAAAATGGAGTTTCGTTGGTTAATCCAATACAAATATGGCGGGTTTGAGGTCAGGGTATGTCACTTACAAAGAATGGTGCACATGTAAAGGTAAATATAAACCAAGCTGCCCAAAGGGCTTGAGACTTCAGAGCCTTGATTTCGTTTTTTCTTATCGAAGAGACAATATCACCAAAAGCCGATTCCCATGCATAAAGTTTAAGAACTTTCATTCCGTTGAGAATATCAGAAAGTAATTTGGAACGTGAGTCTTTCTCTTTCATAAGGCGAGTTTGAAGTTTTTGATATTGAGTGAATACAAATCCATTCAAAGGCATTACAACCGCCATTAAAACTAGTCCAGCGATGGATGATACACCCAATTGACGCCATAAAAGGTAAATGGTTAAAGCAAATTGAATCGGTGCTGTCCAAGCGTAATTGAATACGTTGACATATTCAATGATACGCTGAGTGTCGACCGACATTAGATTGACAATCTCACCGGTGGTGAAGTCTCGGCGACCTAAACTTGATAATCGTAAGCTCTGTGAATAATAAAAATGTTATTAAACTCTATTGAAACTGGTAATTAGATAGATGGACTTACCTTTCGATAAATTGCTGTGATTAACGCTGATCTGATTCTCATTGCAGTGATATTGGTCCAGAATTCATATTGGGACTCAAATATTGTCGAAGCAATTGAAGCAGTGAAAATACTCAGAGCAATAATGTAACCTCTCCAATTTGGTTGATTGGAAATGATGAAGGTCAAGAGTTGATCCATTAGCTGGGGACTTGCGAACACAAGTAAACTTGAAATTAGCTTACAAATGGCACTTAAAAGTAATGGAAGCCAAAAATTTCTAATTAATACACCAAGAAGATTAATATGATTCGATGGAGAAGATGATGAACGTATATAATTGTCGAAACGTTTCCTGATTGTGATCGATTGATTGTCTTCCGCCAGTTTCCACATATCAGATTGGTCAAGCGATTTACGGAAACCTTTTAATGCCATTGAATCGAACCAAAAGAAGAGTATTCTACTGATAAACGAAGCTCTTTCATATGGACATTCGTTCTGTAAATGTATCAATGTGTTCAAATTAGTAATTGATTAATTGTTTTGCTTCTCGTTCTTCTCTTACTTCTTTAATCAGTGAACTTGGAATCCTCGAATCTGGAAAACACTGTAATAACAGCATACAAATTGATCCAACAAGATGAAAAGTCTTGGCGATTTTATCGGATAAACTGAATGACCACTCATAATAATTCTAAATATTAATAAATTCAGAGAATGGAAAACATTTCCAAAGGATTAATGAAGATTGAAACAATTGAAATTATCATGACTTACTGGATCTTTCGAAGTTTGGATTAGAGATAAATAGTTGATTGATTCATAGATGAACATAAAAAACCAGTAAATGAATAATAATGCCGACGTATGAACACCATTGAATCGATACCAAAGAGACAAACCTACTGCCAAAGTCTATCATCAGATTAATATTAATATTGAATTACAAGGCCAATGGATCTTAGGTGGATTAAGACTTGAGATTTTATCTTCTTACATGTATTTAAAGTTCAAAGTTTAATAGAGACGATGTTCTAAGAGTGATACTAATTAGATGGAAATTTGAGTTTCGCAGAATAGAATCTACAGTTACTGTTGTTGGGCGTTGATAGAAAATTCGAAAATATATCAAATACGAAAAATAGTGTGAATTCTGTTCGGGTTTTAACCAAAAAATAAAAGTCTTCCTGGCTATAAGATTGTCGATCAGATCGAAATTTCAAATGGTAAATAATATTAATAGCTTACGTAGGTCATCAATTTGATTAACGGTGAATAATAATCGACAGGGTGAATGTTTGTACCATGTTTAAAATCGATTATGATGATGATAAACTGAATTCCAACCAGCACGATTAGACATAATCCAATGATCTATTCAAGAAAAACAGAATCGTTAAGTTGCAAATTCTCATCGTATAACTAAATGGGAAAATTAAGATCAAAATACTCAACTAATTTGGCCGTAAGGAGAAAAGTCCATGGTAACTTTTTCCTTTTACTTCGAGATGAGTTTAAAACTGATTGAACCGCGAACGGAAATAGTGTCCAAAGGAAACCCGAGATTGTCCATAGTAAACTAGTATCAATCAAACAAGGTGGAATACTAAGCGCTTCTGAATGCCAAATTGATTGTAAGTCCTAATTAAGGAAAAATAAACTGGTTAATCGTTGCAAGTTCACCTTTCAATCCACTTACCCAAGCATCATAACCACAATAATGTTCAAGAACCATAATTAAATCACACTGATTAACAGTTAATAACAATTGATAACTTAATTTGAAGAGCACTTTCTTTTTCTTTCGGTTGAGTTTTCTTTTATTTTATCAGATCAACAAATCACAATATACTTAATGAGATTAATTCCTGTTGATCAATTGAATCAAACTTCTATACATTAATAGACAGATATTCAGATAAATCATTTCATATAGCACTATTGGACTAACCAAAGAGCCACGATTACTTTTTCGATCTATTCGAAATCGTAATAAAATCGTAATAAATTTTTTGGTTCATTTGGATAATGGTTGGTACTCTCTTCAAGGATTCACCACTAGATGAACAGTTAATGTGATCAATCAACTATCGTATTTAATTGTGAGAACAGTGTAATTTATATGAGTTAATTTACAAGTGAACTACTCGTGATTTATATTAAAGTGTTTGAAGATAAGAAATCAACCTTGGACACCCAATTGGTCGTGAATGTCATGGAATTGGCTGAAAACGAAGAAGCTGATAAATGATCGTAACTGAAACACATCACATAGAATTGAGTCTTACCCTTTATCAATGTGATGATTTGACCTGCGAACTGGTGATGATCTTTGTATTTCTTTCTACTTTTGCCCTAAAGAATCAACAGTAAGATCATTTAGCCTCTCGAAATACTCGGTAAAAGATTCATCAACAGCGACGACGGATTCGAAAATGCAAAAATCAAAAGACAAATGAACAAGCATCAATGGTCAAAGGTACTAGTGCACTAGAGGCTTTTGGAATCGACATAACTTTCATCGCTTTTCGACTTGTTTCTGGACTAACTGAACCTTTCGTTTACAACAAAACGAAACATTAATATCTGGTTCAAGTTGATTCACCGAATTCGAGTAGATCATCAATTTAACTGAATATAACTACACTTATATCCTCAGAAGTTTACATGTTCTAATCAAACTAAAATTCGAATTGCTATCAATAGATAATATTTCACACAATAGATATGGAGAAAAATCAATTCTAATCATGATTAAAATTCAAAAGTAATTTATTGACTTGATGATAGGAAAATTATTTGGATTATTTGGTCAGTTAGGAGATTCAATTTAAAAGGATTTAAGTAGAAATTGTGAATGTTAAGATACGAAATTAAAGGAACAACAGATTAAGTATAAAATTAAGTCGATTAATGGAAAGTTGTAAGGCAAAGTACATTGAATGTTTGAACTCGTACCTTGTAGTTTCATCGGGAATCGTTATGTTGGACATTTCATGATGAAGTGAATCTAATTTCACGATAACAATACTCGCTAAAACTGTAAGGTCACAATTTGGTGTAAGATTTTCACAAGAAAGGATTAAGGCGACATCAGCTTTATATTGGTTAATCAGATTAAGAGCTTGATTTTTAATGGTTTCCGCTGTTTTGTAGGATAGATTAGCCAGCAAATTATTTGGTTTCAGGTAATGGTCATCATGGTAATCTGATTGTTCACAAAGGACACTCAGGATGTTTTCATATTGGTCCAAGATTAGTTGATCAAATTTTCTGATTTCATCTCCACCAAGTCGATCCAATCGATCGTAGGTGTAAGCAATTGACTCGTTAAGTAGGACCAGAGTTTCGATTGCAATTGAACAAAGATCGATTTTACTTGTATCACAATCGGGTTGACTCATTTCAGATCGAAAGATTCTGAGCAATTGGTCAATTTTACTGGTCAATAAATGTCGTGTCAATACTGGTCCATATTTGATTAGTTTGGAAATGAAATCAACCTCTCTCATTTGACTCGATTTCATGGTTACACTAGACTGTCACCAAAATAAACGAAGCAAGAAAAAAGAAACAATTAAAATTAATCATCAAGTAGAAAAACAATCAATTCAATTACTCACCATTACCATAACAATGTGAGCAAATTAGACAATTAAAAAAGATGATTAAAATAAACACCTGATGATGTTGAATGTTAGTAATCAGATGAGCAGAAAAGGAAACGGAATCAATAAAGAACTGAATTGAAAAGATTGACTGGATCCCAATTGTTATTGTTCATCATTCAATCTTGTCACAATTAACTTGATTAAATAAGTGTTGATTAAATAAATGATTGTAATGACAATCGTTGTAACGGTAAATCAAACAACCTTAAATTACAAATTGTAATTTAAAAACCAAATTTGTTTAAAGTTAACGGTAAAAGTTTGAGCTCCGCCTTTTGTTGGATTAGCGCGAAAAACAAATTAGTCAATTGATTACAATTAAATTGTCAATTCTAATTAATTAATATTGTCTATGTTTATTTTTTTTTTCATATATGGATTTTTAATTTCACAAAACTTATTATACATTTTGGTCACTGATTTGTTTCATTGATCCTTAAATTGTTTGGCACTTTGAATACATAGTAATTGCTTGTGATCATTTTTAACAATCAAATGATGATGATTATGAAGATGATGATTGCTGAAGGTCTTTGACACTTAATTGTTTATTATAAGATTAATAGATGGTAAGTTTATCATAATCAGAGGTAATCATGTGAATGATAAAATTCAATCGTATAAGATTAATTTTGAGACAATTAATTGATGTTGTTGACAAAGGTTCCATTTGATTGTTAACATCGTCACAATTATCAGCAATTAGATTGATTGTTTCAATGTCACCACGAAGTGAATCTAATTGTTCAATTGCAATGGTTGCCAGTCTCGTGAAAACTGATGGTTGATTGGGTAGATTTAACTTGAAATTACAATTTGCATCACAAGCTTCAACCAATTTAATATCATCTTTGTAAGAATCAATTAATATAATTGCTTGTGATTTAATTGATTCAATTGGTTCAGTTTGAAGCTTTTGCAGCAAGGAATTAGGAGTCTCATAATCCAATTTAAATAAATCTAATCCACGAAAAGCAATTGTAGTGAATGAACAATATTCTCATATTGTTTAATCATCATCTGAATGAAATGATTGGAACCAAAATTTTCCAACAATGGGTTGAAATCTTCATGGACAAGATTTTCCAATATCCTCAGGGTACGAATGGTAATGTTACAGAAATGGATAACGGGCTCGGTTAAAGTGTATCTTTGGATAATCCGGTTAATCAGGTCAATCCGTTGGTTCATTTTACGAGCGAGAAAATTTTTCGTAATCTCTGGTCCATAAGATAATTGAACGATAAAATCGATCTCTCGTAAACGTTCAGCCATTAAAGGTCAATAATAATCAACGATAATCAATAGAGATGAATTAACATAAATTGAGAGCGGAAAAACACTACAAGAAAAAGAGAAAATCAATCAATTGGAAACAATTAAGTTGTTACAATCAACAGATTGAATCACTTACCTTTTTTGTTATTGATTTAATTTGGGTGACAGTTAATTAGTGGAATCTAATTAACTTCAATTAATCAGCTTATTACAATTTGCTTTCCAAAGTCAATTTGTTTTACTTGATATTTGAAGCTAATTTTATTGTTGACAACAATTAACACCCTAATCATTGGAGAAAGGTAACAATTTAATGATAAACAAACTACTAACTGTAATTGTAAACATTGATTAGAAATGAAGTTGGATCAAGTTGATTTAATCAACAAACGCATATGATAATCGGTTTCTATTGGAAACCATTTGATCCGATACTTTTTCTCAAAGAGTAAGAAGTATTAATAGTAGCGCGCAAAATGTACGGAAAAAGTGGGGCTGATTCCGTACGGCAAGAGATGACACTTTTCAATTTCTCTTTCTTTTTGAGATGAGACTAGTCTTTCTTTTCTTTTTTTTACAAAATTTTGTCTCAAAAAATGTTCAATATTCAATAAAATAGAATAGAGAATCATAATCTCGACCTACTCTTACTGATTTGATTGCTGAAATTGATTGTTTACTTACATATTAACTATATTTAATTGCCAAATCTTCTTGACTTAATTCACCTCTATCTAGATAGAGAAGAAACCATTTTTGACTTGATTTCATTTTCTAAATTGATCAATCGATCAAGAACTTTTGAAATTCTTGTATTGTATTCAAGTCCGATAGATGGCATGATTACAAAAATATACCCTTGTTTCCGGAGAGAATTATAATATTTCTATCTATTAATTATTATTAGTAACTTTAAAGTTTAAACCAATAAATATCTAGAGAGCCATCGCGAAAGAGATTGAATTGCCTCTCAAAATATCGTTTATCAGATCTTCGATTGTCGTTTAAATATCGAATTGATTATATTAGACAAACCATGAAGACATTTTTAATAATTAAGTTTGCTTTTTTCAGTGATTCTCTAAATTCTGTCAATTCAGTTGATTTTATCTGCTTATTAATAAATAAAAGATGGGAAACTTTATTACTTTCTAATAAGAATGAATAAATCGATAATATCTGATAGAAATAAATATAAATTCTTGCGAAAAGCAAACAAATAGCTTTTAATGAGATAGTGTGATCTCATCATCTCATTATTTGGAAACTCGAGTTTTCAAATAGCAATAACAAAATGGTTTGTTCAGACGCTATTCACAATATAATTAACTATTCAATTGTATAATTAACTAATAGTTGGGCACCTCTTACTTTTCCAAGTCAAGTGTTAGGTTCTGATCAATTAAACCATCAGCTTGTCTTGAATATAAATTAGTTGCCCATTTACGGATATAAATATAAATGATCTTGTGAATTACATTTAGTTGACAAAAAATTTATTGTGAGTTATATCGCCATGGCGTCAATACCTTACAACTTATTAGTTATTTCTGGTATATCTGGACGTTATCCTGAGGCTCAATCTTTGGAAGAGTTTTGGTTCAACCTGTTGAACGGTGTTGATGGTGGAACTATCGATGATAGAAGATGGCCAACTAGTGAGTATATCAATTTGGCTTTCGAAACAGTTAATTCTATCAAGAAACTTATATTTTCCTCTTTTTAACAGCAATGCTAAATATACCTAAACGGTTGGCCAAAGTTCCTAATATCGGCCTTTTTGATGCAGAATTTTTCAAAATAGCTACAGAATCTGTATCAACCATTATTCCACCAATTCGTGTTTTGCATGAGGTTATATACGAAATGATTATTGATGCTGGTAAGTTTACAATCGTAAAATATCTTGAGAAAAGTTATTAATTCGTTTTTGAATCAAATGGAAGGTTTCACCCACGATGGTTGGCGTGGTACAAACACAGGGCTTTTTGCTGGTGTAAGTGCGAGTCATAGACCACAATTAGATGGAGATCCTCTTGGTTTGAATCATCCCGAAAGTATAAATTGGTTACATTATGTGTTTGACTTGAAAGGTCCAGTCATCAGCGTGGACACTGCATGTGCAGCCGCTGCTTCAGCTTTCGATGTTGCAGCGAGAAGTTTATTGATTGGTGATTGCGATCAAGCGATTGTTCTTGCTCATAATCATTGTGTTATTCCATCTATTTCTCTTTGTTTCAGATCATTTGGAATGATCGGTATTGATGGTAAGTCCAAATGTTTAGATGCTAATGCTAATGGTTATCTCAGATCTGAAAGTATTGTTGCGATTTTAATTCAACGTAAATCTGATGCCAAGAGAGTTTACGGCTCTTTAATAAATATCGTTGTGAATAATGATGGATTCACCAAAGAAGGAATTACTTTTCCACGACTTGAAGGTCAGATAGATGTTCTTAGACGATTATTTAAAGATGTGCATTTAGATCCAGTGGAAATCGATTATGTTGAAGCGCATGTAACGGGAACTGCAGCTGGAGATCCAATTGAATGTAAGGCATTGATGGAAACAATGAGACCTGATTCAGATAAACCTCTTCTTGTTGGTTGCCTCAAATCAAATATTGGTCATTCTGAAGGTTCTTCCGTCTTAAATGCGATCTCAAAAGTTGTTAAGATTTTCCAAACTGGTGTAATTCCTGCTAATTTACATTTCAACGAACCAAATCCAAATATCGATGGACTGATTAAAGGTGTTATTAGACCAATTCTTGAAAATAAAAGATTCGATGGAGATCATATTATGGTAAATGCATTTGGGTTTGGTGGTGTCAATACTACCTTCATTTTGCAAGCAAATTCTCAAAGAATCACAAAGACTGATCTAATTTTAAGTTCCAATAAAGTACCACGTTTAGTCAATTTTTGCAATCGAACTTATGAAGGCTTGGATACTATCGTTAATTTTATTGAGGAGCAAAAAGGATCATTAACAAAATACACGTTGGCACTTTTGGATAACATGAGTAAGATCAAACCATCAACAGGGTTTGATCATCGTGGATATTTATTGTTGGATGATGAACAAACAATCATTCATCAAACATTAAAACAAAATGTATCAACTGATGAAGTGTTTCCTTGGTTGATATTCACTCCAATGTTTAATGTCTCATTACAATCATTTGTTCAACTGTTGGAAGTTCCTCTAATTTATTCAAGAATAAGATCTATGCAAACTGATCGTTTGAGATCATTAGGAATCGATGTTATCAAGATTATTGAATCTAATCAACAGGATTTAATTTCCTTCTTAATTTCGTCAATTGCGATTCAAATTTCTCTTTGTGACCTACTAACTAAGCATTTGAAAATTAAACCGAAAGGTATAATTGGTCATTCGATTGGTTCAATTGCTGCTTCTTATGCCGTTGGATGTATAACTGATGAAGATGCTCTGTTAATCGGTTATCATATTGGTGTCGCTTGTAAACAATTCAAAGGAAAAGGAGCAATGGCTTATGTTAATTTACCATGGAGACAAATCGAAGAGATGGGTTTTGGTTGTATCGAATTAGCTTCACGCGAGTCGGAAGATTGGACATTGATCACTGGTATTGAAGATGCAGTTAAAAAGTTCATCGCAAAAATCGGGGCAAATATCAAAACAAATCTTATTGATACAAAAGGGATTCCATTTAACTCCTCTCTGATTAGTGAAATATCAAAACCACTTGAACTTGAAATCAACAAATTTCTCAGACCATTGAAAACAAATTCAGGGTTAAAGACTAGTTTTTGTAAAAACTTTATCAATTCTGACCAAGAGCATATCATTGATGGACATTTTTTCGTTTCCTGTATCACAGAATCATGCAATTTTAATGAAATAATAGAAGAGATTGATTCGAACTCTGTGTTACTAGAGATTGGTTTAAATATTGAGACGAGACAATCATCAATCTTCTTAATAAGTGATCAAGAGATTTTGAAAAATATTAGCAACTATAACCAATCGACTTTGCATCTTTATAAAATTATTGGTCAAATTTATCTTCATGGTCTTCATCCAGTGATTGTCAATCTTTATGATCAAATTGAATATCCAGTCCCAAGAGAAACGCATTCTGTTGGTCATCTGATTAAATGGAAGCATGAAAAGAAATGGTTTGATGCTAAATATGACAAGTATTCTAATCAAAGAACTGTATTTTCCAAAATAGTTGATCTTCACGACCCTTTATGGTTATTTCTTACTGGTCATCAGATAGATGGAAGAATTTTGTTTCCAGCAACAGGTTATCTATATGTTGCTTGGCAAATGGTCTGTAGGATGTTTGATCTCGAACCTGAAGAAAATCCAATTGAATTCTATCAAGTTCAAATTCTTCGAGCAACACAATTCACATCAACTGCAAGTCAGATGAAATTTGTTACCAAAATTAACGAAGATCTTGAAACTTTCCTCATCTACGTAAATGAGAGTAAAAATTTTTGTATAACTGGAAAATATCGATTTGTTGATAAACCAACAGTAAACTTGCTACCTGTTGATTTTAAGAATATCAAAGAAAACACAGAGATTATACTTCAAAAGAAGGATATTTACAAGGAACTTAGAATTCGTGGTTACGATTATTCAGGATCATTCCAAGGTGTAGAAGAAGCTTCTTCTAATGGAAGTTGGGGTATGGTCAAAGACACTGGACATTGGATTAGCTTTTCTGATGCCTGTTTACATGTTTCGTTATTGGCTTCGAAATCCCGTAAGCTGATTGTTCCTGTTTACATTGATTATGTTTACATGTTTCCACCAGAAACATTAAGTGCCTTTAGCGATGAAACTGTCAGATCAGATTCTGATTCAACTAAAAAGCTTAGTGTTTATTTCAATCAAGAAACGCGGATGGGAATCACAAACGGGTTCATTCTTAAAGGATTAGAAGGCGAAGAGATCAGAAGAAAGATTAACACAGCGAATCACCAAATACGAAGCCATGATCTAATCCCATTTAATTCGTATCATAATTTTAGCAATGAAAAAGCAATGAGACAACAAGAGTACAGTTTTCAATGCATGAAACTGATTGAAAACATCGGGAGATTGAAATCAAAACAACTTGATCCAATAGAGATAAATGAAAGTGATAGTTCTGATGAAGCTTTCAGACAAATTTTGCACGAGATTTTTGAGTTGGAGATAAAACAATGCAAAAGTCCAATGGATGGTGTAGATTCAATTCCAAGTTTAAATAATGTTCTCAACCAATATCATAATGCTCTGTGTCGAGATTTTTTCTTTTATGAGCCAGAAAAATGTTTACTTGAACAAATTCTGAGCATTGCTAGATACAACTTACTCAAGAAAAAAATCTCCCTTGCATTTTGTAATTTCAGTCAAAATCTATTAATATTTGCAAACGAGATTGAAAATATTTTCAATGATTATGGATTCACTACGATGAATAATTTTATAAAGAGTGATTCTAATTTGGTTTATATTCAGAATCAAAAAACCGAAAATAGTTCAGAATCAAAACTATACGATTTTGTTTTTATTCGTGACAAGTCTACTCTTCTCATGTACAAAGATACTGAGCCTGAAGTCAAATGCAATCAATTCGATCCATTGTTGAAGAATCTATTTGATCCACTGAAAGAAGGTGGATTTTGTCAAATTATGACGAGAACTAAATTAAGACCAGTCGAACAAGAATGGCAACAATTGATTGGAAATAATCAACAGATCAACTTTGATTTATCAACACAAAAGTAACGCAACTGATGCTGGTTTCACTTGGATCTGTCACAAGGAGATGGTCGATGAAGGATATTTTCAGTTCTGCTGAGACGTCCATTCCTCCCAATCCAGTTCAACAGGTAACATTTATCAGAGTGAAACTTGATAGTAATTATGATTGGATTGATAAGATAAAAGAATTGTCGAAATACAAGAATCAGAAAATCTGGTTAACTGGAGGTGGTTATGATAACGGGATAGTTGGACTCGTCATGTGTCTTTCTAAAGATCCTCAATATAATATAAGATGTTATTATGATCCGAAAATAGGAGATGATGAAGATAATTGTCCTGATGAAGTAATGGAAAGAGATTTGATAGTTAAAGTTGATGATAACGGAGAAATTGGATTGTAAAGTGAATGCCAATCTTGATGATTTACAAATCGAAACAATGTCATGTTATGCTGATATTAAAACAAAAGGTGATCTTTCAAGTTTACGATGGTTTCAATCACATCATAGTAATTGGACCCATATTCCTAACGATAAGCTCATCGAAGATCATGAAAAGATAACAATCTATTATGGGTCTTTGAATTTTCGTGATATTCTCGTCGCAACTGGACGAGTTCCTCTTCGTTCATATCCTCTTTATGATAGTGTTCATTACATGCCATCAATTGGTATTGAGTTTTCGGGTATCGATTCGTCTGGTGAAAGAGTTATGGGTATTTGTAATTCGAGTGGATTAGCAACTTCATCAATAATCCAATCAAATTCATCTCGTGTCCTTGTTCCTCAAAATTGGACATTAGCCGAAGCTGCAACAGTTCCTGTTGTCTATTTGACAGCTTATTATGGTTTAATTTCTCGAGGAAATTTACAATCTGGTGAAAGTGTTTTAATTCATGCAGGTTCAGGAGGAGTTGGTCAAGCAGCTATTTCGATCTGTCTATCTAGAGGTTGTCAAGTATTTACTACAGTTGGAACACAAGAGAAAAGGGACTTCATTAAGAAACGTTTCCCTTCAATCGATGAGGATCATATTGGTGATTCTCGATCAACATCATTTGAAGATATGATAATAAAGATGACCAATGGTCGAGGAGTTGAATTAGTTTTAAATTCACTTTCTGATGATAAACTAAAAGCTTCGATTAGATGCTTGTCAAATTTCGGTCGCTTTATCGAAATAGGCAAATATGATATGATCCAAAATACTAAAATTGGTAAGTCGCAAATATTTTCACATTTAATTTTGCCAATGGATGTACAAATTATTAATACAATACCCAAATAGATTCACAATTCATAGATTTCAACAAAACGTTTCATGCTTGTTGCTTGGCTTTTCTGCAAGATGATGTGTTCATCAAGATGATTCCTGATCGGATAAAGGTTTGGCATGGTATTATTGAAATGTTAAAAGAAGGAATCAAATCAGGTGAAGTTGTACCTCTACCGACAACGATATTCCAAATGAATCAGCTTGAAGAATCGTTTAGGTTTATGGCAACAGGGAAACACATTGGTAAAGTTTTGATTCAAATGAGAGATGAAAATGAAGATCCAAATAAATTTAAACTTTATCGTTCAATTGGTCAAACATTTTTCGACCTTGAAAAAAGTTACATAATAACTGGTGGACTCGGAGGATTAGGACTCGAAATAGCTTATTGGATGGTATCAAGAGGAGTGACTAATCTAATTCTTACCTCGCGTTCTGGAATCGAGACAAAATACCAAGAGTATATTTTAGAAAGGATGAGAAACAATGGTTACTCTCGAGTGAATATTATCATCTCTAATGAGGATTGTTCAACTTCAGAATCAGCTGAGAGGTTAATTAATCAAGCACAAGAATTGGGCCAAATTGGTGGAGTATTTCATCTTTCTATGGTTCTAAAAGACGGACTTTTCGAGAATCAAACAGCTGAAACATTTGATGAAGCTGTCAAACCAAAAGCGATCGCTTGTCGTTATTTGGATCAACTAACTCGATCTCTATCCTACAATATTGATTATTTCGTATGCTTTTCTTCAATAGCAGTTGAGCTCGAAAGTATCGCCCAGACCAATTATTGTTTCGGTAATGCAGCGATGGAAAATATTTGTAGAAAAAGAAGATTAGATGGACTACATGGTTTGGCTATTCGATGGGGAGCAGTTGGCGATGTTGGGATATTTTCAGAGATGAATGTGCGATCTAGCGAGACGTTGAGATCTCTTGAACCAATTCGTTTAAATTTAGTATTGGACTCACTGGAAAAAACTTTAATGTCATCCTGTGATAGTTCACTTTTCACCATAGTTTCAATTTCTGATAAAAAAAGTGCATCATCAATGGGAAATAGTAACTCATTAAAACAGAAAATATTTCATATCCTTAGTGTTAAAGATGCAACTAAAGTTGATCCACAATCAACTTTATCTGAACTTGGTCTTGATTCATTGATGGCAGTTGAAATCAAACAAGCTCTCGATACTGATTACGATTATTCAATGACAACCAATGAAATTCGAGAATTGAAAGTTGGTGAATTAGATGAACTCGAAAAGAAATTGAAAAAATCAGAGAAGAAAAAAATCAACTCTACTTATTCTATACAAGAATATGGAAATATTTTCCATATTCATACGCAATTGTTTGTTCCATTGAATCAAAGTGAATTTGGATTACCATATTTTTACTTCCCTGGTCTATCAGGTAACTTCCATATAGTTATTCCAGTATTCGAATCATTCTCAAAACCAGTGATTGGCATCAGTTGGACCAAAGACTGTCAGAATCTCGAATCAATGGATCAAGTTGTTAACTTTTATGTGGACTCACTTATAGCCAAATATCCAAACGAGAAAACATTTAATCTCACTGGTTTCTGCTTTGGCGGAATGATCGCCTTGAAAGTGGCCATTGGCTTACAACAGAAATTGGGTCAAGATTCTGTTAGAAATCTCATCATTATGGACTCATCGCCTGAAATAGCAAACAACAACACGAAAAAAAATCATGAAGAATATGCAGGGAAAGATGAAGCCACAATGTTTACATATTTGACTTTGAATTTTCTTTCACCTTTCATGAAGAGTGATGTCAAGAACGAAGTGAGAACAAAACTGTTCGAGCTCAAAACGAAACAAGAAAAATTAGAATATGTAACTACAACTATCAACAAGATAGGATCGTTTGAATATGATGTTAACCAGATAAGTGATGCTATCGATATTTTTGGAGATAAAATGCAAAAAGCTGCCGCATTAAATATGGGCGAAAATTTCAACGGTGAAATTGTTTTGATTCGAGTAACAGATTCAGATGAAAACAATTGCGATTTCCATCATTTGGAAGATTATGGATTATCTAAAGTAAGTTTATTAATTCATTAAAAATGAATATTGAATAATCTTAGTAATGAAACGATTCGAAAACTTTTCCAAACAGTATACGAAAGGAGCTGTCACTGTTTTCAAATTGCCTGGACAACACGAAAACATGATTGTAGATAATTCGAAAGAAATCACTGAGATTCTTGAAGCGTTGGCAATGAGAGCATCGACTGGATAAACGAACTGTACTGAATAAAACTGAAAAATAAATTTCAGAATTTCTCGTCATGAAAAAAGTTTTGATTCTCAATTGGGAGAGTGAAATTGTTAATTAAAAAAACCATTAAGAACAAGAAAGATACGTTTATGGAGAATAGTTTAATTCTCACTAAGCTCTATTCATGTAACTCTTCGTGATTTATTCAGTTGCATTTCTAAATTAAACTTTCTAAGTTACAACTGAATTTGAACTAAATAAGAACTAGTGTTGCGCTGATACTTTTTTAATGAGTAATATTATCGATACCATCGCTTTCAGCACTACTCGATACTTTCGATTAGAGTATCGAGTATTGAAAAAAGCATTTATTTATCAGAAAGAAGCAAAAGAGTTGGTGTTTTGATGGTTTTTTACCTTAATTTTGATGGTTTTTTTCATTTAATTTTGTTTTTTTCTATTTAATGTGGTCCTCTAAAGGTAAGTAGTAGTTATACAAAGACCGGGTCTGGGCCAAGCGTCCATACTGGACCAACTTTTTCGGATTATTTTTTTGGCGCGCAATTTAAATAAATAAAAGAACAAAAAAGGTATTAGCATGAAAATGAAGCTATTCTTATAGCTTTTTTAATAGAAAACTAAACGAAATCAAATTCCTCGTGAGGTCTCTCTTTCTTTCAATTCGATTTCACGAGTTTTGGCCTCACACCGTCGCTCGTATCGGAAAAAAGTCGTCTTTGGGAAGACCAGTATACCGCTCAAAGCGGATCAATAGGTAATCAATATAATTATCTTTATCAGATATTTCTTTTTCTTGCTTGACAATCTTTTCCGATTGTTCAAAAACCTTATCTGAAAGCTGATCCATCTTACTGGCAGCTTCCATCAGCTCATCCACCAAGGAGGTTACCTCTCGTTCAAGGTAATCCTCAGTACGTTTGAGGGACTGGATCTTTATCATTGCTCTCTCCAGTCGAGTTCGATCAGTTTCATTCATTTCAATTCTTTGAATGGCAGTGTTGAGAGCTCGATCCACGAACTCGGGGCAGTCTTTTCCTGGGGAGTTATAATAACGCAGAACTTGTCTGAGCATTGCTGATAATGGTCCAGAATAGTCACTATGATTAAGAGATAAGAGATTAGAATATATTGAATTGACTCATACTTTTAAAGCAACTTACCGTTCACGCATTATTGGTTTTAAATTGATGGTATCACAATGAAAATTGGTTAAACAATTAAACAAATAAGACAATTAAGTGTATTACACGATGTAAACAATTGAATAACACTAAAAATATTCTACGGAGAACAATTGGCTGATACAAATGTGTCGCCATCTATGTAAGACTGAATGAACTAATATATTAAATGCGGTATATTTGAATAGGATGATAATGATTAATGTTGAATATGTCTAATATACTTACAATTAAGTTTTAATAGGTAACAATTAACTACAATTAAGTGCTGATAAGTCACAATTAACTACAATTAGGGCTATGTATGCGGTATTTCGAGCCAATTGAAAACCTCCATTACAATATTATGAATTTTTTAAGAATTTGAAATGCGCGCCTAAATTTTGATTTACTCAAGAGATGGCGACACTTTACAATTAACTTACTTCTTTCACCAGAAGATGGCAGCACTTCTGTGATTTTCATTTGTCATCATTTATCTTCAAAACGGATGATAATTTTTTATTCTGTTCACAAATAAATGCTCAGAAAACTCATCTCTTGATGATGATCATGAAAAGTTCATTCCGATCATCATGAATTATGTGTCAATTGCATGAAAATGTTCTCAGACGTAACTTTAGTTGTGACACTTGGGGTATATAAGGAGAGGACCATCAATGATTTTCCTCAGTGAGTCCTATGCTTGATGTTTGGCAACTTCACCCTGATAGTTAATAGTGATAAACGTCTTAGGGTGAATCTCCCATACATTACTTCATCCTGCTCCACTCGTGTCTTAATCTCAACTGAGATCTGAGTCGTGATACCACTGCCACCTAGCGGAATATCTGTCACCTATTCAACATCAACGCCACCTAGTGAGTTTCCAGTGAACTTTCTCATCAACGCCACTTTGCAGGAAATTACAAAACTTATTAATTATCAACACAAGTGAATATTATTCATCTTGAGGTAAGTTTATTAAATAGTATATGAAAAGTAGATCTCTAGTGATATGATTATTCTTTAGGACAATGATCATCATCCCTCTTGAAAGTGATTGTTATCTTGCTTATCCTCGCACAAGGAAAGATGGTCCAATTGTACCAATAAACCTGCCTCTTCCATCTGGTTATCGTCCGATTCCACTGACAGCTAATCAAAGAGCTAAGATTCGTAGAAGGAGGAGAATTGCGAAGATCCGTTCGAGACCTGACTCTGATAACTATAAATTTATCCATTATCTCCATTGTGGTAATCGGTCCCTTGAAAAAAGTAAAAAGGAAAAATTGAAGCCGGATTGGTGGTTAGCAGAGTCAATTAAGAACAATGAAAGAATGAATGGTCCATATTTTTTCAAACACTTAGAAGCTGAAAAAGAATTTAACAAATTTAAGAAACAATCCGAACACTTCTATAGATTAGCAAAGCATAATTAAACAGACATAATCATTTCAAAAAAAGAGATCTACTTTTCATTTCACTTTGATTTCTTTCACATTTCTCTAACAAACATTTTTCCTTAGATGATACTTTGCCCCTGTTGTCAAAGACAATATGATGTCTTACCAACATATTTAGTCCATCAATGTGATTTTCGATTCAATCCATGTAAAATGATGGATTTTATGGAAGGTCCTCCACCAACTAAAAGACCAAGATTGGAACCATCACAATCATCATCAACTACTTGCTCTTCATGTTCAAATTGCAGCAATTGCTCACTATGTGCTGAAGTATTGAGGGATTTAGATCAATCTCCTCAACAAATCCATCCAGTAGTACCAGAGCTTTTTCCAGCTCAACCGACAAGAGTTGATCCAGAAGAGATAATACTATCTAGTCAGTCAACAATTGATATATCGGTAAGGCATAAGATATGTCCGTCAGCTCGATATCTTCAATTTTCAGCTGATTTTTTTCTCGGCTTGAAGTTCGGTTTGATTGTCTCAGGCCCTCCGGGCCTTTCTTTGCTCATGGTGACCCTTATTAGCGAAGACCTAACCTAACCTAATTTAAACAAACACAATTAACTGAACAATTAAGTCCATTTTCATATGTAGCTTGAACTTTAAGCCGAAAAAAAAACAGCTCAAAGTGAAGATATCGAGCTGACGGACATATCTTATGCCTTACCGATATATCTTCTGATGAAGATGAATATCCATTAGATTTATCAATTCATCGACCATCTTTCATCCAATTTGCTCCAAGAATCGGTAATGTAGATCAAGGAACTTCACCCATTCACTTTTCTTCAACAACTGAGCCTGTACCATCACCTTTACCATCAACATCACAAATTCAATCAGGTGTGCAAATCGGTGCAGGGAAATCCTTATCGTGGGATGAATGTGGTAAGACATATACGAGATTGAAATATTCAAATAATCATCTTAAAGTTTGTGGTTTGTCTATGACTTTCGATCACCCGGAAAACGCACCTAACCAATCTGGCTCATTCAAACTCATAAATTCTGCCTTTCGGAAATATTTAGTGCAATATCGTGCATCAGATATTGAATCTCCTGATTTAAATGAGATGATCAAAACCGAATTTGATGAGATCAAATCACTTCTCAATATTTTGATTGACGAATTTGGAGCCATTAAATTCAGTATTTGTGTTGTAGTTCAGTTTAAAAATCAACGATAAAACCGATAAAGGAGGTTTTGAATCAGATTTAACACCTTGTCTTGCTAGATCAGATAAAGATGGTTTGATAAATGACACCTTAGATTTTATAAATGATCGAATAGATCAGTTTACTCAACGTGGTTCTGGCTGGACTGTGAACAAAATTTTATTTATTGACTTAGCAGCTGGAAAATTCAAGCCATTTCGTGGAGGATGTTTTCATCATAAGCTGCCAGAATTCCTCATGAACAAGAAGTGTTTAATTTCACCACAAACCAATACAGATTGTTTTATGTTTTCTGTGCTAATCGGTCTTCATACAGGGATGCCCTATGGGTAGTGTATGAAAGTAAATTCGAATATTTTTCTTCAAACTTAAATTGGTTACATGATTTTTGGAGATTGACTATGTAATATAATCAAGTTTTGTTTGACAAATTTTGAGAAAAAAATTTCGAATTTTTGATAGAATTTCATCGATTAGTAGAAAACTGCGTTTTTGGGAAGAAAGAACTGTAGAATTCGACCAAAAACGAAATCCTGTGCTTAAATTGAATATCGAACTAATCATTGAACTAGCATAAACCCGGAATAGCATACAAGTAAGAGAATAGAGAGAAAATTCTTTTTTATTTGATTTTCCTGCAGCTCATTTGAAACTTTTTGCTCTATTTTTCTCAATCAATTTTCTGAATGATTTGCTGACCAAAAAATCTTGGAAGAAAGAGCTCATTTTGAATATTGCTATCATAAACTTGATTATTATACGAATATAATTGAAAAAAAATTTTCTTAAAATCTTTTTTGGTCCTCTTGTAACAAGCTTTTACTTTCATACACTACCCATAGGGCATCCCTGTAAATTTAATGATCATTGCGTAAGAACATCTAACTATACTCAATATATTGATCAGTATGACTTTTCTGATGTACGAGGAGTTGTTCCCATCGATAACGTTGAAAGATTCCAAAGAAAAAATAATGTTTCTAACTAATTAATTAGACCTAACGTCTATACAGTTTATCCAGATTCCAAAGCAGTTGTTCCACTTAAAATTGATACACATGAAAAAGATAAACACGTTGACTTATTTTTGTATAATCAACACTATTATACAATTTCCCACTTTAACAGATTAGCATCAAATAATGTGAAAAGAGCTAGACACTTTTGTAAACGTTGTTTTTGTTCATTTCGAACAGCAGAAAATTGTCGTTTCATATAGACGCATGTTCAAATGTAACTGCACAGCGACTTCTTCTTGATCACAGTTACTCAACACTCAAGCGGATTCAATATCGTAAAGAGGTACAGTTTCCTGTCTGTGTGTATGCAGACTTTGAGACAGTGAATGTGAAAACCTCAGGTGAATCGAATGTTGTAAATGATTTAGTTCCTTGCAGTTATGGTCTGGTTGCTGTTGATTGGAACGGTTGGATTATATGTAGCGATTTCTATCTTGGAGAAAACGCTGGTAAAAAATTCTTGGAAAAACTCATCAGTTTAGAACCTTTCATTCGTCAACATATAGCTGCTAACATTAAGCCTCTCTCGTTAACTTATGACGAAGAAAAACAATTCAAAGATGCGACTATTTGTCACATTTGTTTAAAATCATTAGGATCTGATAGACGTGTTCGTGACCATGATCATATCACCGGTAAATTTAGAGGTGCAGCCCATCAAACTTGTAATCTAGAATATCAAGTACCTACATAGATCTCAGTTTTTTCATAACTTGAAAAACTTTGACGGACATATCATAATCAAGGCGCTTGAATGGTCAATGTTCAAGGATAAACCAAGTATAGGTAAGATTATACTTTAGCCCCCCTTTCTGATTGACATGAAATTTTTTGTATTAATAGCCAATACTAATATGTGTATTCATGAGTAGTATGAACTTGCGGAAATGTCTAGTATAGAAGTTACAGGGATTCAAAAATAGAAATTTGCATTGAGCTCTATGGAGTAATTCCATATTTTGCCGAACATGAATAGGCTATCATTAAGTTCTGAAAGTTATGCATCATGATCTTTATGTGTCGAAGTTCAAAATACGAGAATTTAATGCGCATGCGCAGACATTATCATAGCTAAAAATGCATTTAAAATTGTTATCTTTAAACTTTGCGCTCTTATAGTGGTGCAAATTGATTTTTTGTAGATGGCACCACATGTCTGCACCTATATAATAATGCACATGCATCAGAAGGCCTCATTTTGATTTTGACTCTCGATCCGATAACATCGGGTTTTTCTCTCGCTCTCTCTTGCTCCCTCTTGCTCCCTCTTGCTCTCTCTTGCTCCCTCTTACTCTCTCGTGCTCTCTCTTGCTCTCATCCCTACTAACCTTTTTTTCACCTTCTCTTTCTATCACCCCTTTCTTCTCTATCTCTCTCCCATTTTAGGTCCGGCCTCCCCGCATGGCTCGTTCTTGGAACCATGCGCGGTTAGAGCAAGTCTACGGTAGCCATGAGTTAGCATTACGCTGGGCTCAAACAGAAGGTCTCCTTCTGGCTACCAACGACTGCGGCCAGCATCGAACCGATGAACTACTTTGTGGATCAGGGATCCTTTGGATCATTTCGGTGTTCTATTATAAGCAGCACAGCACCAGACCGAGTGAGCGAAGTGCTGCTAGTGGTTCTTTCTTCGAGAATTGAGGATCCCACTAGTAGACCACCTTCGTCTCATTTATTCCTGGGCTGCTGATGCTGCTTACGAGGAGGCAGAGAATGATGTCTCCCTGAACACTGTGGCTTCCACCCCCCAGTGTCGCGAGGTCGTGTCTTCAATGTTTCTAGGACATCAGGAACATTTGGGGCGGATTGGTGGTCCCGGTATTGTGGTTCAAATTGACGAGGCCAAATTTGGTCGTCGGAAATACCACAAAGGCCGGGTCATCGAGGGTCATTGGCTGTTAGGGATTATTGCGGATGGGTCGGAGGACTTACGTCTCGAGACTTGTCCCAATAATTCTCGAACGGCTGAAGCCCTTATCCCCCTGATCAAGAAGCACGTGGTCGAGGGGTCAATTGTAAGGACGGATGGTTGGCGGGCGTACAGAGGCCTAAGCTCTCATGGCTATGTGCATCAGTGGGTTGACCACTCGAAAGAGTTCGTCAATGAAGCTGGTGTTCATACCCAGAGAATAGAAGCTTCCTGGCGTCCGATGCGGGTTTTCTTTAGGGATCGCCGAGTTCCAAGTATCAGTGGAGACGCTGGTGCAGAAAGAACAAAGTTCACCCATTTGATAGCCTGCTTAATGCCATCAAGCAATGCTACCCCATATAAGCTCATTCGGCTAGAGTTGGAAGGACTCGAAACAAAACCTTGGCCTGCTAATATTCTAAGGCACCCGGTGAACAACACCTGTTTGGCCAGTAAAATCCAGCTCTACCTCCCCGTGGTACTGGCTGGGTAATGCCAACAGAGCTCTGGTATCAATTAAATACAATGCCATTGTAATATATAAGTAATTAGAAGTTTGTTCCAATTAAACACCTCTGCACTTAAACGGGGCGTCTTGCGTAGGCTAATCTAGTAGCCGGAGCTCGTTCTAATCAAGTTCATATCTAAGCCTATACATATGAGTGTATGGTCCCAATCTATCGAATTTTATGCCTTGAATGCCTCAAAATACGACACACAAGCCATTACAGCATGATATCAGGTTAAAACAATTAAATCTGTATCATAATCAGTTGATATCTCATGTTCTGTTCTGCGCATGCGCATAAAATTCACCCATTTTGAACTTCGACACATAAAGATCATGATGCATAACTTTCAGAACTTAATGATAGCCTATTCATGTTCGGCAAAATATGGAATTACTCCATAGAGCTCAATGCAAATTTCTATTTTTGAATCCCTGTAACTTCTATACTAGACATTTCCGCAAGTTCATACTACTCATGAATACACATATTAGTATTGGCTATTCATACAAAAATTTCATGTCAATCAGAAAGGGGGGCTATAGTATAGTTTAGCCGAAAAGTACTATGAGAATGGATCACCTGATTTCGTTTCTTCCAATGGATATCTAACTACACTCAAGAAAAGATTATGTTGAAAAATATTGAACTACATGGTGATGCCAATTCAGTGCATAATGTCAAGGTACATGAATGAAAATTGTCAACTTTTAAGTTATAAGTGAATATTCACCAGCAGATATTTAAAACATCGATGAAACTGGACTATTTATAAGAAAGTTACCGAAAAAAAACATTTATTTTGACAAATTCTGATGATCAAGAAACTTGTTAGCTTCGAGATGTAAAACAAGACAAAACGAGGTTAACAACAGTTTGTGCTTGCAATATGGTGGGTGATAAAGAAAAATTAACGGTGATTTGCAATATAGATTTAGATTACAACAAATTACCTGTCAATTATTATTTCAACTCAACAGCTTGTATGACATCAGATATATTCAGTGATCTAATCATGAAATGGGATCAAAGGTTAAAACATGAAAATCGCAGAATATTATTATTATTAGCTAGCTTTCATGGACAATATATTGATTATCAACCAAAAAATATCAAATTTCTTTTTCTCGAACCAAATTCAGCATTAAAAACTCAACTTTTAGATGCATGTATTATTACGCCAATCACAGATAGTTACCTATCTCTTTATTCACAGATTTTATGTGAATCACATCAACTGAAACATGTCAATATTATTGAATTTGTAAAACAGTTTGATATTTTAAAAGTTATTAGAATTGCTAATCTTGCTTAATCTCAATCACCTGAGAAAATCGGTCATTTGCCCAGCACCGGAGCTTTGTGTGATGTTTGAATTATTCGAGAAGTGATAGTAGGCCGAAGTGAGCAAATTTAAATTATTTTCGTTTTCTCTACGAAAGGTTACCCACTGATTTGATTTTTGAAATCGTTTGTTCACTTAGACAATATATAATTGCTAAATCTTCTTGACTTCATTCACTTTTATCTAAATTTTAATAGAAGTTCAATCGCCTCTCAAAATACCGTTTATCAGATCTTTAATTGTCTTTGAAACATTGAATTGATTAAATTAGACAAACCATGAAGGCATTTTCAATAATTAAGTTTGCTTTTTTCAGTGATTCTGTCAATTCAGCAGATTTTATCTGCTTATTAATATATAAAAGCTGGGAAACTTTATTACTCTCTAATAAGAATGAATAAATATATTATATCTGATGGAAATGAATAAAAATGCTTACGAAAAGCAAACATAATAGCTTTTAATGAGATGTGAGTTTTCAAATAACAAAAATAAAATGGTTTGTTCAGACGCTATTCACAATATAACTAATTATTTAATTATAGCTTGGCACCTTTTACTTTTCCAAGTCAAATATTAGGTTCTGATCAATTAGATCAATTGTTTTGAATATAAATAGAAATGATCTTGTCAATTTGGTTTAGTTCATAAAAAATTTTCTTCTGTGAGTTATAACGCCATGGCGTCAATACCTTACAGCTTATTAGTTATTTCTGGTATATCTGGACGTTATCCTGAGGCTCAATCTTTGGAACAATTTTGGTTCAACCTGTTGAACAGTGTTGATTGTGGTACTATCGATAATAGAAGATGGCCAACGTGTGAGTATATGATTTTGGTCTATGAAACAGTTGATTCTATAAAGAAACTTATATTTGTGTCGCTCTTTTTACCAGCACTTCTAAATATACCTAAAAGGTTAGCCAAAGTTCCTAATATTGGCCTTTTTGATGCAGAATTTTTCAAAATAAGTACAGAATCTGTATCAACCATTATTCCATCAATTCGGATTATGCATGAGGTTATTTACGAAATGTTTATTGATGCTGGTAAGTTTACAATCGTAAAATATCTCGAGAAACGTTATTAATTCGTTTTTGATTCAAATGGAAGGTTTCACCTCCGAAGGTTGGCGTGGTACGAACACAGGCCTTTTTTCTGGTATTAGTGAGAGTCACAGGCCACAATTCGAAGGAGTTTCTCTTGGTCTGAATCATCCTGAAAGCATAAATTGGTTACATTATGTGTTTGATCTGAAAGGTCCAGTCATCAGCGTGGATACTGCATGTGCTGCCGCTGCTTCAGCTTTCGATGTTGCAACGAGAAGCATATTGAATGGTAATTGCGATCAAGCGATTGTTCTTGCTCATAATCATTGTGTTAGTCCATACATTTCTCTTTGTTTCAGATCATTTGGAATGACAAGTATTGATGGTAAGTCCAAATGTTTAGATGCTGATGCTAATGGTTATCTCCGATCTGAAAGTATTGTTGCGATCTTAATTCAACGTAAATCTGATGCCAAGAGAGTTTACGGCTCTTTAATAAATATCGTTGTGAATAATGATGGATTCACCAAAGAAGGAATTACTTTTCCACGACTCGAAGGTCAGATAGATGTTCTTAGACGATTATTTAAAGATGTGCATTTAGATCCAGTGGATATCGACTATGTTGAAGCTCATTTAACGGGAACTGCGGCTGGAGATCCAGTTGAATGTAAGGCATTGATGGAAACAATGAGACCCAATTCATCAAAACCTTTACTTGTTGGCTGCCTCAAATCAAATATTGGTCATTCTGAAGGTTCTTCCGTCTTAAATGCGATCTCAAAAGTCGTCAAGATTTTCCAAACTGGTGTAATTCCTGTTAATTTACATTTCAACGAACCAAATCCAAACATCGATGGACTGATTAAAGGTGTTATTAGACCAATTCTTGAAAATAAAAGATTCGATGGAGATCATATTATGGTAAATGCATTTGGGTTTGGTGGTGTTAATACTACATTCATTTTGCAAGCCAATTCTAAAAGAATCGAGAAGACTGATCTTATTTTAAGTTCCAATAAAATTCCACGTTTAGTCAATTTTTGCAATCGAACTTACGAAGGCTTGGATACTATCGTTAATTTTATTGAGGAGCAAAAAGGATCATTAACAAAATACACGTTGGCACTTTTGGATAACATGAGTAAGATCAAACCATCAACAGGGTTTGATCATCGTGGATATTTATTGTTGGATGATGAACAAACAATCATTCATCAAACATTAAAACAAAATGTATCAACTGATGAAGTGTTTGCTTGGTTGATATTCACTCCAATGTTTAATGTCTCATCACAATCATTTGTTCAACTGTTGGAAGTTCCTCTAATTTATTCAAGAATAAGATCAATGCAAACTGATCGCTTGAGCTCATTTGGAATTGATGTTATCAAGATTATCGAATCGAATCAACAGGAGTTGGTTTCCTTCTCAATTTCATCAATTGCGATACAAATTGCTCTTTGTGACCTATTAACTAAACATTTGGAAATTAAACCCAAAGGTATAATTGGTCATTCGATTGGTTCAATTGCTGCTTCTTATGCCGTTGGATGTATAACTGCTGAAGATGCTTTGTTAATCGGTTATCATATTGGTGTCGCTTGTGAACAATTGAAAGGAAAAGGAGCAATGGCTTATGTTAATTTACCATGGAAACAAATTGAAGAGATGAATTTTGGTTGTATCGAATTAGCTTCACACGAGTCGGAAGATTGGACGTTGATCACTGGTACTGAAGATGCAATTAAAATGTTCATCTCAAGAATGGGACCTAATATCAAGACAAATATTATTGATGCTAAAGGGATTCCTTTCAACTCATCTCTGCTTAGTGAAGTATCAAAACCACTTGAACTTGAGATCAACAAATTTCTCAGACCATTGAAAACAAATTCAGGGTTAAAGACTAGTTTTTGTAAAAACTTTATCAATTCTGACCAAGAGCATATCATTGATGGACATTTTTTCGTTGCCTGTATCACAGAATCATGCAATTTTAATGAAATAATAGAAGAGATTGATTCGAACTCTGTGTTACTAGAGATTGGTTTAAATATTGAGACAAGACGATCATCAATCTTCTTAATTAACAATCGAGAAACGTTGACAAACATTAGCAGCTATAATCAATCGACTTTTCATCTCTATAAAATGATTGGTCAAATTTATCTTCGTGGTCTTAATCCAGTGATTACGAATCTTTATGATCAAATTGAATATCCAGTCCCAAGAGAAACGCAATCTATTGGTCATCTGATTAAATGGAAGCATGAAAAGGAATGGTTTGATGTTAAATATGACAAGTATTCTAATCAACAAACTGTATTTTCCAGAATAATTGATCTTCACGACCCTTCCTGGTCATTTCTTACTGGTCATCAGATAGATGGAAGAATTTTGTTTCCAGCAACAGGTTATCTTTATAACGCTTGGCAAATGGTCTGTAGGATGCTTGAGCGCGAACATGAAGAAAATCCAATTGAGTTCTATCAAGTTCAGATTCTTCGAGCAACACAATTCACATCAAATGCAAGTCAAATGAAATTTGTTACGAAAATTAACGAAGATCTTGAAACTTTTCTCATCTACGTAAATGAGAGTAAAAATGTTTGTATTACTGGGAAATATCGACTTGTTGATAAACCAACAGTAAACTTGCTACCTGTTGATTTTAAGAATATCAAAGAAAACACAGAGATTATACTTCAAAAGAAGGATATTTACAAGGAACTTAGAATTCGTGGTTTCGATTATTCAGGATCATTCCAAGGTGTAGAAGAAGCTTCTTCTAATGGAAGTTGGGGTATGGTCAAAGACACTGGACATTGGATTAGCTTTTCTGATGCTTGTTTACAGGTTTCGTTATTGGCTTCGAAATCCCGTAAGCTGATTGTTCCTGTTTACATTGATTATGTTTACATGTTTCCACCAGAAACATTAAGTGCCTTTAGCGATGAAACTGTCAGATCAGATTCTGATTCAACTAAAAAGCTTAGTGTTTATTTCAATCAAGAAACGCGGATGGGAATCACAAACGGGTTCATTCTTAAAGGATTAGAAGGCGAAGAGATCAGAAGAAAGATCAACACAGTGAACCACCAAATACGAAACCATAATCTAATCCCATTTAATTCGTATCATAAGTTTAGCAATGAAAAAGCAATGAGACAACAAGAGTACAGTTTTCAATGCATGAGATTGATTGAAAACATAAAGAGATTGAGATCAAGAAAACTTGATCCAATAGATCATAATTATCTTAATCCAGAGATAAATGAAAGTGATGGTTCTGATAGATCTTTGAGACAAATTTTGAATCAGATTTTAGAATCAGAAATACAACAATCCAAAAGCCCAATCGATGGTGTAGATTTCAACTCGAACTTAGATAAGGTTCTCAACCAATATCATGATGCTCTGTGTCGAGATTTTTTCTTTTATGAGCTAGAAAACATTTTATACGAACAAATTCTGAGAATTGCAAGATACAATTTAATCAAGAAAAAAATCTCAATTGCATTTTGTAATTTCAGTCAAAAACTAATCTCAACCGAGATTGAAAATATTTTCAATGATTATGGATTCACTACGATGAATCATTTTATAAAGAGTGATTCGAACGTGGTTTATATTCGGAATCAAAACATTGAAAATGGTTCAGAATATGAAAAATGTTCAGAATCAAAACTATACGGTTTTATTTTTATTCGTGACAAGTCAACCCTTCTCATGTATAAAGATACCGAACCTGAAGTCGAATGCAATCAATACGATCCATTGTTGAAGAATCTATTTGATCCACTGAAAGAAGGTGGATTTTGTCAAATTATGACGAGAACTAAATTAAGACCAGTCGAACAAGAATGGCAACAATTGATTGGAAATAATCAACAGATCAACTTTGATTTATCAACACTTAAAAGTAACGCAACTGATGCTGGTTTCACTTGGATCTGTCACAAGGAGATGGTCGATGAAGGATATTTTTCAGTTCTGCTGAGACGTCCATTCGCTCCCAATCCAGTTCAACAGGTAACATTTATCAGAGTGAAACTTGATAGTAATTATGATTGGATTGATAAGATAAAAGAATTGTCGAAATACAAGAATCAGAAAATCTGGTTAACTGGAGGTGGTTATGATAACGGGATAGTTGGACTCGTCATGTGTCTTTCTAAAGATCCTCAATATAATATAAGATGTTATTATGATCCGAAAATAGGAGATGATGAAGAGATAATTGTCCCTGATGAAGTAATGGAAAGAGATTTGATAGTTAGCGAAGTTGATGATAACGGAGAAATTGGATTGTATAAAAGTGAACTTGCCAATCTTGATGATTTACAAATCGAAACAATGTCATGTTATGCTGATATTAAAACAAAAGGTGATCTTTCAAGTTTACGATGGTTTCAATCACATCATAGTAATTGGACTCATATTCCTAACGATAAGCTCATCGAAGATCAGGAAAAGGTAAAAATCTATTATGGGTCTTTGAATTTCAGAGATGTTCTAATTGTTACAGGAAGAATTACTTTACAATTTAATATGGGCAACGACGGGTTACAAGCTGGTCCACTAATTGGAACTGAGTTTTCTGGAATAGATTCATTAGGTAATCGAATCATGGGAATGTGTGCAGGTGGAGGAATCGGAACATCTCTTTGTGCTAAAACTTATTTAACGAAGATTCCAGTTCCAGAAAATTGGACATTAGCCGAAGCTGCAACAGTTCCTGTTGTCTATTTAACAGCTTATTATGGCTTAATTTCTCGAGGAAATTTACAATCTGGTGAAAGTGTTTTAATTCATGCAGGTTCAGGAGGAGTTGGTCAAGCAGCTATTTCGATCTGTTTATCAAGAGGTTGTCAAGTATTTACTACAGTTGGAACACAAGAGAAAAGGGATTTCATAAAGAAACGTTTCCCTTCAATCGATGAGGATCATATTGGTGATTCTCGATCAACATCATTTGAGGATATGATTATGAAGATGACTGATGGTCGAGGAGTTGATTTGGTTTTAAATTCACTTTCTGATGATAAACTAAAAGCTTCGATCAGATGCTTATCAGATTTCGGTCGCTTCATCGAGATCGGCAAATATGATATGATCCAAAACACGAAAATGGGTAAGTCTGGGCTAATATTTTGTTTTTCGTATTTGTGTATTAATAAATTTATCCAAATAGATTCACAATTCATAGATTTCAACAAAACTTTTCATGCTTGCTGCTTGATGTTTCTACAAAATGATGTATTTATCAAGATGATTCCTGGTCGGATAAAGGTTTGGAATGGTCTCATTGAGATGTTAAAAGAAGGAATCAAATCAGGTGAAGTTGTACCTCTACCGACAACGATATTCCAAATGAATCAGCTTGAAGAGTCGTTTAGGTTTATGGCAACAGGGAAACATATTGGTAAAGTTTTGATTCAAATGAGAGATGAAAATGAAGATCCGAATAAAACTAAACTTTATTGCTCAATTGGTCAAACATTTTTTGATCTTGAAAAAAGCTACATAATAACCGGTGGACTTGGAGGATTAGGACTCGAAGTTGCCTATTGGATGGTATCAAGAGGAGCAACTAATCTGATTCTTACTTCACGTTCTGGAATCAAGACAAAATACCAAGAGTATATTTTAGAAAGAATGAGAAACAATGGTTACTCTCGAGTGAATATTATCATCTCTAATGAAGATTGTTCCAATTTGGAATCAACTGAGAGATTAATTAATCAAGCACAAGAATTGGGCCAAATTGGTGGAGTATTTCATCTTTCTATGGTTCTAAAAGATGGACTTTTCGAGAATCAAACAGCTGAAACATTTGATGAAGCTGTCAAGCCAAAAGCGATCGCTTGTCGTTATTTGGACCAATTAACTCGATCTCTACCCTACAATATTGATTATTTCGTATGTTTTTCTTCAATTGTTATTGAAATTGGATATATTGCCCAGACCAATTATTGTTTCGGTAATACAGTGATGGAAAATATTTGCAGAAAAAGAAGATTAGATGGACTACATGGTTTGGCTATTCGATGGGGAGTAATTGGTGATGTTGGGATATTTACAGAGATGCGTCTCGTTAGATGGCAAATTCATCTCAACGCGTTGAGATCCTATGAACCAATTCGTTTAAATTTAGTACGCGATTCACTTGACAAAACTTTAATGTCACCCGATGACAGTTCACTTTTCACCATAGTTTCATTTTCTGATAAAAAAAGCGCATCATCATTAGGAAATGGTAACTCATTGAAACTGAAAATCTTTCATATCCTTAGTGTTAAAGATGCAACTAAAATTGATCCACAATCAACTTTATCTGAACTTGGTCTTGATTCATTGATGGCAGTTGAAATTAAACAAGCTCTCGATACTGATTACGATTATTCAATGACAACCAATGAAATTCGAGAATTGAAAGTTGGTGAATTAGATGAACTTGAAAAGAAATTGAGAAAATCAGAGAAGAAAAAAACCAACTCTCCTCATTCAGCATTTGAATACAGAAATATTTTCCATATTCACACGCAATTATTTGTCCCATTGAATCAAAGTGAATTTGGATTACCATACTTTTACTTTCCTGGTCAATCAGGTCAATTTGCTGTCGTTATTCCAGTATTTGAATCATTCTCAAAACCAGTGATCGGCATCAGTTGGACCAAAGACTGTCAAAATCTCGAATCAATGGATGAAGTTATTAACTTTTATGTGGACTCACTTATAACTAAATATCCAAATGAGAAAACATTTAATCTCATTGGTTGCTGCTTTGGTGGAGTGGTAGCCTTCAAAGTGGCCATAAGCTTACAAAAGAAATTAGGTCAAGATTCTGTTAGAACTCTCATCTTTATTGATTCATCGCCCGAGATAGTAAACAACAAAACGAGAAACGTTTATGAAGAATATGCAGGGAAAGATGAAAGCACAATATTTACATGCTTTATATTTGATTATTTCTCACTGTATATGAAAAGTGATGAAAAGAACGAAGTGAGAACAAAACTGTTAGAGCTCGAAACGAAGCAAGAAAAATTAGAATATGCAACTTCAATTATTAACAGGATAGGGTCGGTCGATTATGATATTAACCAGATAAGTGATGCTATCGATATTTTTGTAGATAAGCTGAAAAAAGCTGCCGCTGTAAAAGTGGACGAAAATTTCAACGGTGAAATTGTTTTAATTCGAGGAACAGATTTGCATGAGTTTAATGCAGATTTCTATCATTTGGAAGATTATGGATTATCTCAAGTAAGTTTATTAATTCATTAAAAATGAATAATGTATAATCTATAATAATGAAATTCGATTCGAAAACTTTTCCAAACAGTATACAAATGGAGCTGTCACTGTTTTCAAATTGCCTGGACAACACGAAAACATGATTGTAGATAATTCAAAAGAAATTACTGAGATTCTTGAAGCGTTGGCAATGAAAGCATCTACTGGATAAATGAACTGGATAAAATAAAAACTATTATAACATGTCAATTGTCAAATTTCCCACCATGAAAAAAGTTTTGATCATCAATTGAGAGAATACAATTGTTGATTGAAAAAACCATTAAGAACAAGATAAGATATTACTTAGATACTTTTATGAGGAATAGTTTAATTTTCATTAAGCTCAATTCATGTAACTCTTCAAGATTAATTCAGTTTCATTTCTAGATTAAACTTTCCAACTGAATTAAGATTGAATAAGAATTAAAAATGAACACTAAATTGGTTTCAATGTAACTCTTTTCTATCTTGATAAATCTAACTAAGTATTTATAATATATTAATCTTATTTATGAATAAAATTAGTCATGACAATTATGCCTAATAATTTCACTATTCAATTTCAATCTGAAGTTGATCTATTTTGGGTCTGAAGGAAATATAATAAACTTTAAATTAAACTATCAATTCGGGCTATTGAGATATTCATTTTCAAACTTTTTCCTTCTAATTAGTGAACATCTCTTAATTGATAATATTTGAGTATCGATATTGGTAAAGCTCAAGATATGTCCGTAAGCTCACTATCTGCACTTACAGCTGACATTCGGCTAATAACTCGAAGCTTTTTAGAAAAATATTTTAGTTAATTGAACAATTAATTCAACAATCCAAGACTGTTTGACACCTTGTGAGTATAGCGGGTACATGTTAGTCCATATTAACAATGAAATAAAAGTTATTAGCGGAGGATGGGGCTGATTAGCTGTCGATAGCTAACATTACATTATTGGTGTAACAGTTTGATTGTCTCAGGACTTCCGAGCCTTTGTCCATAGTGACCCTTAATATTGAAAACTTAACCTATCCTAATTTAATCAAACACAATTAATTGAGCAATTAAGCTAAATTCCGTATGTAGCTGTAATCGTAAGCCGAAAAAAAGTCAACCGAAAGTAGAAAAGTTGAGCTTACGGACATATCTTGAGTCTTACCAAATTTTGGAAACTAATCATAATCTGATCAGAACTTAATTAATATCATTGAATAGATCAGTTAATCACCATTAATTTAAGCTTTTTTCGGAAGTCTCTGAGTCCAGAATTTTTCACGCTACTATCGTTCAAACTTTTCCTTCTAATTAGTGAACACTTCTTATTAGCAACAAAACAATTGAAACAATTTACTTTTTGTATCATTTTAATTTGATTTACATGAAATCATTTCAATTAGAAATTTTAAATTTTCCAAACTTAAATTCAGTGAATTAATTGATTTTGACGATTCATCCTCCTCGTTAATTGTTATATTGGTTATTTTTTCACTAAGCGATTCTAATTGCTCTTCAATGAATTTAACAACTTTCGATAGATTTGAATTGGAACAATTTAGCTGATTGTTTATTGGTATTAACTCCAAATCTTCAAGATAATTATCAATCAATGAAAGAGCTTGTGATTTAATCCATTCGGGTGATTTATGATTAATCTCTTCCAATAAACTATCGGCAGTCTCATAATCGTGTTGACCAAATCCAGTGAAAGTTAATTCGTGTCGAGTTATATTAATTATCTTCTCATATTGTTTGATTAAATTTCTCAGTTCGTGATTATCATTGGAATCACAATTAGTGAAAATTTTCGATAAATCATGAGTCGCATTATTAAGCATCTCCAGTGAATGAATTGTTAAATTGATGAACGAATCTTGTTCGCGATTCAAATTGTATTTAAATTCATGTCTAATTTTCTCAATTGATGCAGATCGTTGATTGATTTTCTCCTTTAAAATGTGTACAATTAATCGTGGTTCGGGTGTTGGTAATCTATTAATTAGATCAACTTCACGTAAAGATGAATCAATGGAAAAAATTAACACAGAGAGAAAGTAAATTAAACTAATACTGAGAAACATATTAATTGTTTGATAACAATTATCAAATCAAACCGAAGCAACACTGATTATGATTGTAACGTTAATCAAAATTTGGATATCTTGATCATCGATTGCTGTTTTAATCAACCAGAAATATCACTAATCGTTAATGATCAAACATTTAAATCGGTTAATCGTTAGTAAATGTCAACAATCAACAGTTGATTAAACAAATTGTCCTCAAGATTAAGGTTTTTGCTGTGTGTTTGATTTACTACTGAATCAATTGTTATTAATTGTACAGTTGCGCTTGGTTTTAATTACAAATTTCTTAAGTTTTTACATTTATCAACAATTCAATGCAGTTTATAAGGTTTGCCAACAATTAAGTTTAAAATCATATCAAATTGTTTGATTAATTGTTTCAATGAATAAACCGAAAGGTCAAAATTTGATTTACCTGATTCAACTCGTCTCATAGTATATCTTAACCAATCTAATTGGTCAATAGCAAAACTGACCATTGTCTTATTACCAGCAATCAATTGATCTTGTCCCATGAAGATTATGTCTGATTTATATGAATCAATTAAACTTAACCCTTGAGATTTAATTGTCTCAAAAGTAGTGATATTAATCAATGGATGAAGCCTGTGGATTAATGTCTTGGGCATTAACTGGTCAACATTTAGATCATCATTTAGGTAGTTGGTCAGTTCACTGTAAAAACGAGATACAATTGAATCATATTCAAGTGTCAAATATGTAAAAAGCTCATTGTCAATCGATGGTAAAATTTGATTGTTGGACTGATTAACCAGATCTTTAATCATTTCCAATGAGAAAACGGTAATAGATGCAAACATAGTTTGGTCAGTTGTCAGATTAGCTTGACCACCAAGTCTTACGATGTTTTTAATACGACGATCAATCTGATCAGCAAAGAGTCGGTTGATTAAATCTTGACCATAATGTGGCTTTAAATCATTGAGAAAATCAATTTCTCTTAAAGAATGACAATTGGACACAATCAAGATGAACGCAGTCACTAAATTAGAAAAGAAAACAATCAGATCAACAACACAATCAATTAATTGTTCTTACCTAAAATAGCAAATTCAATCGACTTCATTGTAATTTCTCCTTAATTGTTAGAAAACTTTTTCCAATTTTGAACTGTTTCAAATGAATTTCCAACCACAGAGACTTTCAATTGTCTTAAATTTATAACCAACACAAAGAGGTGTATCCATCATCTCAATTAACTAATTGTAATCAAATAGAAATATTATTCTAACAATAGTTCCAATGGTTAGAGTTCAGCTGAAATGAACATTCGTCTATTAGTACAATTACCGATAGATTGTTGAATAATCAATCCTCCCTCAATCAATGATCATTATTAATTGACATGAAGGGTTAACTAATCGATAGTAAAGTTAAGTAATCAGTTGATTGACAGAGAAGATGATTATCATTTCGATTCGTTTGATTAACTGGTAAATCGTTAACATGGTGATTTACACGTGATACAATTAATGGCTAATCGAATGAAATAGTTTCCATCATAAGAACAATCAACAATTAAATATCTATTTCGATCAGACTGGACTAACATTCGTTATTCGCTATTTAATTCAACTCTCCGTTCAATTAGAAACCCGATAAGTAAATAAGTTCATAGGTTTTCATGGAAAAATATTCAGAAACAATTTCACAGAAATTTTCAGATGATTTATTGGGTAATAGTAAAAAAATACATGAATCAGAACATGAATGTGACATTGAACGTTGTGTACACTTATGATATCAGATCGTTGATTGTGATTAAGCTAAATCAGTTTAGATGGGTGATTTTTGATGTTGATTAGTTGCTACTTGTTGCTAAGATTCAATGGAAATCATTTTAACGAGAAATTGAAATCTCTGTAAGAGAAGGTGACATGAGCTTTTGAACGATTCATGAGTTGGATCAGAAATTTTTGATCGAAAAGGGCATTACGAAGGACTCGAAGTTGATCGGTAACATAGTCGATTGTCCCAATAACATTTTCAAATTTCTTCGAATTGGTCTCAATGTTTTTCTTTATCCATTCGATGTCACTTTTGTACATGTTACAAAGGAGCCATAAAGCTTGATTGATAACCCATTCCAAAGGTTGAACATTGAACTTTTCCAATAAAGTATCGGGTGTCTCATAGTCTTCATTCAATTCGTATGAACTATTGGTACCATTTTCAGAATATTCACCGATTAAACCAATATTAACCTCGTAGTTTTCAATGATCTTCTTCAATTGTCCATAACTAGTGGCACTCTCTTGACAATTAGATAATTTCATAGTTAAATTGCCAAGAATTTTAAGAGAATCAAGTAAAGTATTGAAATATTGTTTCTCATGTTGCGACAACGAATTAGATTGTAAAAAGTTGAAGATACTTTGCATTCGTCGATTAACAATGGTCACTAGATATTTTCTCACAACTTCAGGGCCAAATCCCCACAATTGGTCAAGAAAAACCATCTCCCTTAATCGTTGGGTCATCGTTAACTGGACAATGGAAACTTGAAGTAAAACTAATTAAACAAAATCTATTAGACTCACTATGTTCATGTTTTCCCAATTGACTAATACAAGATGATGAACAACAAACGGAAACAAATACAAATGAAAGATGAAGTTATAATAGGAAGTAATTAGTTAATTACTCTTAGTTTGTTTAATTTAGCTAATGATCATTATCATTTTCAGGTGTGTGTTCCTGTTGTTTTCAAGTGTCTTAGTCAATCATCATACACAAGTGATACTCTTAATGTAGTTGATTAGCTTGATTACTATGTTGTTATAACCTTCACAGTCTTTACATCTTGATGGTGAAGGTTAATCATTAAATCATAATAGAACATAAATAAAACGAAAACAATTGGTCATTCATTTGGCTATTAACTGTTTCAGTCTGTATCATTTCTGATTCTTGACCAGTTGATACTTTCGTAATTGACCTGAAGGGTTTTCCAGTGTAACGAAAAAAGAGTAAACAATTAAGGCTGTTCGAAGTTTGAGATTTTCTTTATTGGGAAATGAGATCAAAGTGAATTGTGGTTCTCTGATTGTGATTGGAGATTATTTTGCCGATCGATTTGATTACCAGCTTAGCATGTTGATTAGAAGATCGAATCGCTCCAAGAGTAAGTAGGCACCATTGAGGAATGACTCGGTCATGGCCTCGGTTCTGTGTCGCTCTTCGAGTTCATCTTTAATCGAGGTTAGATTTTCGATAATGTATTGAAGTGGCTCTTTGACAAGTAGACCTTTTCCTTTCTTTTCGTTTGGGCCAAGAACTTTTTTCAAAATTTCGATATCAGTGAAGTATTTGGTCATCATGACAAGGGCTTGGTTGAAAATCCATTCCGATGGTTTGGTATCGAACTTTTTAATTAGCGATCGAGATGTTTCAAAATCGGCAATTCTGCAAAAATCAACGCGAATTCTGCTTATGGTTACAATTCTTTCATATTGTTCAATTATTTTTCGTAATAATTTCTCACAATGAGCATCAACTCCTTGTCTCATTGGCAGTTTCAAGGACAATTCGGTCAATACTGATATCGAACTACAAAAACTGACCAGATAGTCTTTAAGATGTTGAGGTGTATCGGGTTTGGTCATGAATTCACTGGAAAAACGTAATCGACGATCATTAATATGGAGAAATAAATCTCGAACTATTTCAATGCCCAATCCCCAGAATTGGTGGAGAAAAGCAATTTCTCTCAGCTGTTCAGGTTCACAACTCTGAATAATCTTTAATTGATTAGATGTACTCATAATTAGTCCAAAAGTAAACAATTAATCACAAAAGAAAACCAATTGATTTGAAAATATTAACAGTCAACATGTGACAAATGATGATCATAAATACACAATCAGATTAAAGCTAAAATTTACCATGAGATTAAATTTAAAAATCTCAAACTGCAACCGTTAAATTTTCAAATATCAGACGACAAATTAACAACATCTCATAGTTAATCCGGTTAATTCAAATTGATCGTTAATCAGCCAATGATTTCAGTTCATTTTCCAATTTCCGATATTTACTCACCCGAACGGATCATAATCGAGTCAGTACCGACTCAGAGACAGTTGGAGACAAATTCTTGGCTTAAAATACTGAAATTAACCAACTAAATTAGTTAACTAAATTGTTCACTCGGATAAAAAAGAAAACAATTAAATCGATCAGGTCGCCATCTGTCGTTCTTTTAGTTTACTTTATATTCGTAAATGGTTTTGATTGAGAAAAATTTTTAATCAATTGATTCGTTTATTGGTAATTTAATGATCATTTACATGAGAGGACTTGAATTTCAAGTGTTGGAGTGAGAGAAATGAGATTAATTAACAGTGAATAGAGATCACAGATTATAATTACACAAAATTAGATTCAATCCAAGGGAAGGTTTTTACACTGTAATGTCCAGTGAATCTTGGACCTGGAGAAAGTCCGAACGATTGGTCTGTTTGAGTTTCGGCTGTCGATTAATAATCAATATTAATCGACTTATGGTTAGTGTTGGTCATAATCCTCGACAACAGCTTCGATGAGATGATTAAATTGTCGCATTAGATCATGATATGAGCTCAAATTGGATTGTTTCATTGGGTCCGATGGATCTTGAGGTAATGTCTGTTTAACGGCTTCGTAAATTGACCTGATTTCATCGATAATATAAGCGATATGCCTATGATTTAGACCGATTTGTTGACCATTGGATTGCAATTTAGCGATTATTTTCTCGACGCAATCGAGTAAAACAATATAATGGGATATGAGATCAAGAGCTTTTAATTTACTCTCAGGTAAATATGTTGAATTAAAGAGAGTAAAGTTATGAAACGATATCGATAATTGTAATTCTGATAATGAGTAGATGCGAAAATTTGTCGAGAGGAAAAAGATTTGAACTAATCCACTATATTCGGTAAAATATTCACTCATACAATCCTTGAACTCTTTCGGACTACAATTAACAAGAACTGGGAATAAACTTGAACACGATTCTGAGAGTGTTCTCAGTGACATTCTAGCATTAGAATAGAAACATACCTCTTTGTTACTCAGATTATTCGAATTATCTTCTAAAGCTCTTTCGATTGATCCAATTCGATGTTCAATTATGGCGAGAAAAAGTTCAACCATCAACACATTGGAACCTTGGATTGACCAGAATTTTGAAAGAAAATCAATCTCACAAACTTCCATTGATTCCATTGTCAATTTAATCCAATCAAAGTTCAACTTGAACTATGTAAACGTTTTGTCGACAATCTAATCAATTGGTGACACTAATTAATTGTCCAGAAAAAAAATTAATTAGAGGTTAAAGTTGAAAATGTGAACAACAAACAACAAAATGTAAACAGAAAAATTTAAAATCGCAATCAATGATTATTGATGAGCCATCTATGGGAATTAATTGGTAATCAATTGATTAAGTCTAAAAGGAGGTAACATTTAATTGTTTAAAAAAGTGTATCCATTGATTAATTGATTAGTTAATTACAAGGTAATCAATGTGAAAATAATTTAAAGAAGCGCAATTGTTTAGGATAATTTAACATTGGGAGTTGAAAATGAATGTTAATTAGTCAAGTGAATGTCATGATTTTGATTGTGTCTTGATGGTCAATTGATTCAACTGGATTAAAGTTGATCGGCTGGTCAAGCTTGTGGATCGTTCGGTGGGTTTAAGGCTTTCGGCTGTCGAGGTGGTGGAAATAAGAGATTGGCTCGAGCCGAAGTGAGTGTTTTTATCATGTAATGGAAATTTTTGAGTAAAAGATAGAGCGGGTCACAGTTACGCGATTCGTTTGACCGTAAGTCCGTTGGCATGATGGTCATTCTTTCAAGTGTTTCCAGTAGCGAGCGAAGTTTAGAGAGGACACTTTCGATTCCCAAAATGTTAAGGCCAATCGGTTGACCGTAATGGTTGTTTGTTTGAATTACCACTCTGATCACTTCGATATAACAAATGTAAAGTCTAACCAGTTCAACGGCCATTGATTTATAATAGGGAATCGTCGCTGGATCGCTGGTCAGTTTCATCAAGAGTGTTTTCGATGTTTCATCTTCCGCTGGCTCGTGACTGAATAAAACACGTAATCGTCGATGGCAAACACGAATGGAACATTTATATTGGATGATCACTTCTTTTAATCTCTGTAAAAGTTCACATTCATCGGGACCCGAATCAATAAATGATCTGAATGATAATCCCAATCGCTCAAGACTCTCAACTAATCCATTACAATGAGCTAATTGCTCTTCGGTGATAATTTCTTGTTTCTCCACTTTCACCCTGTTGATTGACAGGATTCGACGATGAATCAGAGCCAATAAAAGTTCTTGTATCAATGTAGCTCCACCCGGAAGAAGCCAAAATTTATCAAGAAACTCAAATTCTCTTAGAGCCATTCGATTAAATATAAACTGATTGTAGATTAAGATGGAAAATTAGATTAATGGTAATTACAAGAAATTGAACAAAAAAAAAGATTAATAATTGTATTGGGTAACCTGTTGACCGCTGCTCATTAAATCAAAGCTGATGACAATTAAATGGATTAGTAGACAAACTGTTAAGCCATCTATGGGATTATGTTGATACTTGAGAAGCAAATTGAAAGCAAAATTAATAATTAAACTTAATTTCTACAAGGTGTCCATCTTCATCACTTGTCATCATGTCACTCACTCAATATCTTCATCTAAGGCTTGGACTCACCAAACGTAATCAACTAATTCTGGGATCAGATTGATTCCGAGGTGAAAATTGTTTCACCGAGGCCGATTAGTTGATTGCCGATTCTTTGATTTTGGATTCAAATTGAGTTGGAATAGGAAAAATGAAGAAAAAGTCAAAACCAAAAGTTAATCGTGTTAATTGTCAAGATTGAATTTTGATCAAGACTTCTGAAATCAATTGAAGATGATTTCGGTTGTTGAAACAACAATTTAAGCTGAAATCAGTTGATTTGTGTTGGTTAAACAAGATTTTTTAATTCTATGATCAAATTGTCTAGAGCTTAACTCTGATTCGAGATCACAATTTGATAATGTTTACTGAAACACGAAAGTTGTCATCAGCTGATTTGAATGTGGAATCAAATTTGATTACGGTTGAATACGAATCCTCATCACCATAATAATCTAATTATTAATTAAGTCATTTTCATCTTCATCTTAATTGTAACAATTAGTTAATCATCATATTGATCACTTTTACCAAAACATTTTGGAGCGAAATCAAAAATTATACTCAACCATTTAACGATTAGTTAATTTTGGGTTTTACAGAAAAAATCATTCATCTTAACTGTTTGAGTATTTTATTCATTTTAATTTGTTAATAGCGCTTTTTGATTGAGTTGTCGTTAGATAATTGCATAATCAAAGACCTTGAGTAGATTTTAAGGTAATTAGTTAATCGCAATTTGAAGTTAATTAAGCTCCAATCATTTTCTTAACTGTGTAACCAGGTAGAGAATAGAAAAATATCAAAAAGAAAAAGAATAAGAAAACGAAAAGTAAAAGCTTAAAGAAGAACCATTTTCGTCGAGTCCAAATGATGTATCGGAACGACTTCCAGGGATTAGCGAACCATGCGAACGATGTATCAGGTCGTCTAATTTGATTAGAGAAAAATTGATTGGAAAAGATTAGAACAATTAACAGAATTGATCATTCGCCTCATCTGATTATTCAACTTACTGAGGCTTATCCAAAGGCTGAGGTGGATCTCGTGCTAATCCAGCCGGATTAGCATCAGCTTCGTCTTGGGTTAACAGTTCAAAATCAGCCTCCAATTTACCCTATGGGAAAAGTGAATGGATAACAATTAATTAATCATTGAAATAAATGGTGATCATAATGATTATGATGATTGTTGAGATTTTGAGGTTACTTCAAATGTACAATTTAATTATTGCCAACAATTTATGTTTACGGTTTCATGGTGGGGATTATATTTAAGACTAAAACTTGGGAAATTGTCATTTATTGTTAATTCAATTGATTTGATTGTCAACTCTTCGATACAAACATATCAATACAATACTAACAGTAATTAATTGTTTTCCCTTCTCATTTTGACAACAATTAGTTGACTCTAATTATGTTGTAATAATTACTTACAGTTAATTCAGTTCCTCCGTCGGCTAGATTAGCATAGAAAGGCCACCAACCTCTGATACGTTTTTCTTTGAATAAGTTGATTCGTGAACTTTTAATTATTTGATTGTTGTTACTCGTATCAACGGAACTAATTGTTGGACTGTCCGAAAGTATGTCCAAGGTGCATTCTTTTGCCGATCGAGCTCCTCGAGGGAAATCAATTAAATTGATTGGTAAACAACCGAGAAAATCATCACCCGAAAATGAATCATAATCCCAAACCTGAAGATTCAATTTACAGGGAATCTTTAAATCTGTTGAGTTCATGGCGAAAAATGAATCTTTCTTGCGAACTAGGATAACACCTTCAGCGGGAAGGAAATCGAAACGGAAAACAAATCGCCAATTGAAATTTCCCTCACCGGTCAACGATCGGTAATGAGTATCAGTCTGTTGAGCTGCTTTGGGATCGTCTACCCAGCCCTTGATGTAAATGTCGGACATTTTTTCACCGGAAACCAATGAATCATCATCAAGAATGACATCTTTTGTATTCCAAATGACCACCCGAAGTTCATATGATCGTGGAGCTCTTGGTGCAATGTCCAACGGAGGTGGTCGTGGGTCACTTAATCTAAACATATCGATCCACATCTCGAGTTTACCTTGTTTAACTCCCGGTTTATCGGGTCGATACAATGATCGAGTCTCAACATGTTCGGGTACCAATGAATAGCCAAAGGCCTCTTTCCATGAATTCAACACTCCCAACGATAACTGTTCATCTTCATGGGGAATCTCAGTTAAATCTGAAGCATCTTCTTGCTTTCGGGTAAACATTAATTTACCAATTTGAATATATTTCTTGGTAATCACTAGGTGACTCATCTTAAGGTCACGACATAATTTGGTCAATATTTGGCTTGGTTTCAGTGAGTCCCGCCATTTACCTGGACCTGATGTTTGATAAGATCTTGGAAGGCCACAGGTAAACCTATGGTCAGAATAATATCTATCTTCAAGGTCAATTGTTGTTTTTCCGATTAGTTCGTCCGTTGAAAAGGAATCATAATCTTTCAATAAGATTGTTAATGTTGATTCGAGAGGAAAAGTGGCCTCAAATTCATAGACTCGTCCGAAAAGAGGATCCAAACAATTTGGCACAAATTTATCAGAATCGTCAAACTTTTGCGATCCAAGTTTAAGGATCGGGTAAAGATCAGCCTTACCGTTTGCATCTCTAGGGATGACATCGTAAGCTCGGACAATGTAAACTCGAACAAGCACCTTAACGGGATCGTTATTGGACAAATGATCGAGAAGTTGAATTCCATTTTTCCATGGACTTTTGTATAATCTAAATGCACCTTTAAAAACGCCCATGGTTTTGGTGTCGTTTGTATCATCGTCAAATTTACCTCGTTTTAAGGGGAATGCGGTCAACTTATTATCGGCACTATGACCATCGAAACGTTTCTCAAGCTCTTCGGGATAAACTCGAAGGGTCAAATGGTATGGAATCATGGACTTTCGTGACTCTCTTCTACCCGATGAATTACCATTTTTCGAGGTAAAGTACCTCATCCACCAATCGATCTCCTCTTCCTCTGATTCTTTGTTAACTTTTTTCTCCATCATCACAATCTCTTCATCGGGTTTTCTTTTCGCTCGAGCAGCGGTACCACCATTAGAGACCATGACTGCGTCCAATTGGTCACCAGTCGATCCAATTTTGGGCTTTAAATGGTCAAGGTCAATGACAATATGACGTTTTGGTAAATGGTGAATGTCAACTTGTTTGTCTTTACTGTAAACATATTTAACTAAAGATCTGACCAAATGAGTACCGACCAAAGTGAACCGTCCAAAAGCACGACAATCGCCGACACGAATGGACAAAGGTGGACAGTAAAACTCTTGGTCAGGTAATTGAAGTTCAATTTCTTTTCGAAATGAAGGGAAATTTGGATTCTTTGAACAATTTGGAATCACAGAGGAAGAAACAATATAACCACCCACTTCTACTTCGGCTTTTGGCTTATCAACTGATAACAATTTGACCCGTTTCAGGTCACGAACACCCCAAAAATGATCTGAAGTTTATACTTTGATAGAGTTGGTCTAATTTGTTGAGGAATTGAGATTATATCTTGACCGTTGGAATGACGAACGGCACCAGGTAAACATCTAGGATAATCTTCTGAACTATCAGAATCACTAATTTGAACCAATTCGAGAGCCATCAAAAGTTGACCACTTTCCGAACTGTTCAACCAAACATCGAACCAATTTAATCGAGGTAAAATATAAGGTTCATCAGCGAAACGGACATAATCGAAGGTGACTTTGGCTCGACCAATCAGTTCGTCATCGCCAATTATATCACGATCGTAAACTTCAGCCAAAGCGGTTAATCTAGCGGCTCTAATATCTTCCCTCGAACCAATCAGACTAATTTGAGATCCGATCATTAATTCATCCCAACAAGGTGATAAAGTTTTCTCCTTGACACTAGACACCAAGATACATTTATCGTAGTATAATTTGACATAAGGATCGGAGAGACCAGAGGTATCGGCACCGATAAGAGATCGAGCCTGGAAAAGATGAGCGCGTGATTGAAAGATTGACCTTTCAGGATATTTAAGATGAGTCGGCGGGTCAACATCTGATTTACTAAGAGATTCAAGAGAGGGCTCAGGTGAATAGCCTGAAGGAAAATGCTTGACCAAGTCAGGGAGTTTATCAGAGACACCAAACCAACAAAGTATATCGACCTGTGATCGAATATGACCATTGGGTCGGCCACCTTGTCGAAGTAAAATTGCTCGAAATTTAGCTGCATGGATACCACAACTTTCGAGTTCAGGTGAATAGACAATGTCCTTGGTCGCAAGTCGTATTTGAGCTATTCTTTTACCCTCAACCAACATGGAAAGGAAAATATCGGGAAATGTAATATGAAGGGAAGATGCTAATTCATTTATTTCATTGACCCATGGGGACACTGCTTGGACAATTGGTACGATGTTACTCGTTGAGACCGAATCTCTCATGGCCATTGTTTCATTTAATATAAACAGAATTTGATCTCTCTGTTTGGACATTTTCTCCTTGTCAAGACGAGAGATTCCTGGTGGATCGGATAAAGATTGTAAATATTGCAATAAACTGGAACAATTTTCGAGTAGTTGACTTAAAACACCAAGTAGACGACAAGCGGCATCGACTTCACGAGTGACCGTTAACGCGTCCACATCAGCTAATCCATTTGACTGTAAAGAAAATGATTCATTGATTAGTTGAAATTGAAGTTTGGGCGATTAAAGTTAACTTACAAGATTTTGAGCGATTCTGGTCAGTCTATTGGAAACGAAAAGCCTCCAGGTATCATCGAGCCAATGGAAACGATGAAACATGATCGGCTTAACCGTGTCCAAGGGTAAATGATAAGCGTTTTCCTTGCGATTATTTGAGAAACATTTGGCGGGTTTAATGGGTAAGGTCACACCTCGATATTTGGCTCGAGCTTTTTTATCAGCTTCGTCTATTTTTCCATCGCCATCCAAATCATCTGGATCGCCCATGTTTAATTCAAGGGTTATCGGTTTATCGGCATATCGTTGCTCTATTCGTGAGACTGAATTGAGAAGGCCGAAAAGCGCAAACTCTTTTTTAGGTCCTAAATGTGTCTCATCGAAAGGACCAATATTCTGAATGGACATTCGTTCTAAATCAGGTGAAACAAGGTCAACAAATTCTGTTGTAATTGCGACCAAAAGTCGACCAATATAAGCGACACCTTCTTCCAGACCAGTGGACAAAGTTTTACTCTCGGAGTTTGAACTTTCTCGAGCTGCTCCGTACAAATTGATAAAAGTTGGACCAAAAGTGGGCAGGTAACCATCTTGACCTCACTAGAGATGTAGTTTAACGGAAGATAATGTGTGGCCAAAAGTCCGTCCGTTCCAAGTTCATCATCTTTAATCTCAAATTTAATGTTCTGGAAAAAGGTTGGAAACATTTCGACAAAAGTGATTTGCTGATTCCAAACGGGTGAAGATGACTTTTTAATGACCGAAGTCCGTCCAGTTGAGCCCGCAAACGAAACCGAGACATAAGCATCACAAGGTGACTTTGATGAGGACGAAGAGATGATATTAAGAGCCTTTTTGACCGTTGAATCGGCTCGAGTGAGTCCATATGCTCGATAAATTTTGATGACCAGTTTGATGGATTGTCGTTCGGTAACACCAACCGGGAATAGTAAATTCGATTCGATATCAGATTCATCAGATCCAACGTTATCTGATTCGAGGTCATCTTCGTCTTCTCCCGACTCCTTAGAATCTTCATCGTCCATTGTTCCCGATAAAGGTGAACTGTCACCTTTGAACAGTACATTTATGTCCAATTTCAAGTAGCCTCGAGGCTCATTTGTTTCGAGATCAGTTAGAAGCGCCCATTTCCTATGGAACGAGTGCCCGGGCTGACAGAAAACGGTACCAATGTCACAAGAAAATAGACCAATGACCTCGTCCGATTTCAAAAGTCCCTTTGAATCGTAAACCGTAATCGTAATAACTTTTTGAAATATTTCTAAACGCGGCTGATTGAACGATATGACGAAATATTGATCCCAAAAAGGTGAATTGGTTGATTTCTGAATTGTGGTTGTTTTCTTGCGATCTCCGACCATCAATCGAACCATTGGATTAATGTCAAGTCCAGGAAGTTGAGCGGCTTCGATAACACGAATTCCAATATCAAAATGTTCAGGTCGTGATCCATAGCAACGAGATTCAACTGAAGTCACAGCTTCTCGTACCAAAATGGGTTCACGGATCGGTTTCAGAGTGGAATCGGTTGATGATGATGACGGCTGAGGTAAGGTCACAATCTCCGATGTATCGAAAGTGGGCTGAACAATACTTCCTCGACCAATTGACCCTCGTACATTACTTTCCATATCAATGGCCACATCATTAGAAGCGCCCGTTGTGATTGATTCATAATTTTCCTCTGCCAATAATGATTTATCCTCGAACATGATTAACTAATTGTAAATTTAATTAACCAACTGATGAGATAATGTCTGCTTCCCCAGGGTTGATCATTAGCTCAATTCCTTAGCAATTAAATTTACTCTAAGGAAATTGGATAAACAATTAAAAAGTTAATACTTTCAATTGACAAAATGTTCACCTTGATTGTTAATTGTGGTTGTTTAAGATACGTGGGTTAATTGTCATTGATTAGTTATTCAAATTATCACATTCAACAATTATGATCTAATCAGTGATCAACAAATGAAGACATATGAATAAATTAAGATCTTGGTGAAAATTTAATTACTCTTAATGGGATTTAATTTAACTTTCAAATTTGTTAATGTTAATTGTTCCAATGTGATGATTAGTTTAATTACATTGAATTGATTGACAAACATTTCCCAATGAGTTTCAGATTCTAATAGTTAAATTATCAGTGGACAATTAACTTTCAAGGTTACCGTTGAAATTAATGAGGATCAAATCATTAAATCTAAGTTAAATTGTGACGATCAGTAAGTTAATTAAACTTACCTCTCTAATCGATTGCTAGGCAGATTTGAACACAAGGAAATTGAATAGTTATTGATTGTCAGTGGTAAAAACCGAAGCAGTTAATTGTTGGTTTATATCACTGATTGAAAAACTTATAATCAAATGAAACAATCGAGAAACAATTAAGTTAATCCAATAAAATGAAACGAAAATTTCACAAGTCTGAATGAAAAATATTTCCAATGGTATCAGAGTTAATTACGAAACAATTATCAAAGAAAATGAAACTTTATCTAGTTAATTAGTTGATTCTCTAAAGTCAAGGTGGATTTGATAGTTAAAGTCTCTTTTCCTCCAGACCAAATCATAGATTACGATAATTGCCTAAGGGGTTTATCAAGGATAAGCCACTGGATAGTAACTAAAGGACAAGATTTACCAAAAAGTACACAGGTAAAAAGATGGACTCTAATAGGATAACCTGTTTGATGGTCAATACCTGAAACAGGTATGAATATGTTGAGAAATCTGTATCACTTTCACTTGGAATAATATCAATCAAATGTTCACCTTAATTCACTTTTAATCACTGATTAGCTGAATGAATGAATCAAGATGATGGTGAATTGATTGTTTACTCAAAAAAAGACAATCTCTTGGTGTTTGCAAAGTCTTTCTCCATGTAACTTGTCGGATTCTGAAAAAAAGGTTAACTTATTTTTAGAGAGAGAGAGAGATTGTTGTTGTTTCAACTTTCTATTGAATTGGAACTTTTTCTGAGCTTTTTTTGTTCTATTCTTTTTTCAGAATTTAGGTTTGGAGGTTGAACCATCACCAGTGTGGGTTTGATAATCTTCATCTCTCTGCCTTAACCAAAAATCCACTCTCTAGATGGTGGGTAACGTAATGTTCATCCTCTGAGATGAATAACTATTTGGTTTTCCTTTACTTTGAATTGATGAATTACTTTGAATGATGAATTCTGAAATGTTGAACATGATAAACAATCAAATGGAAACAATGAAATAATTAACTGTCAACAATTAAAGACATTAAGATAACTAATATTATTTGAGAAGGTTAATTGATGATAAACAACATCTTCTTTGTGATGGTTAATGATTTTCATGTTTACCTGCGTGTAAATTGAACAATTAATTTTTCTAAACGATTAATGTCACGTTAATAACCATTGATAATCCAACATCCAATCATTTAATTAGTTAATCAATGAGAAAATTAGTTAAATTTAAAGAGGAAACATTGAATATCCAGCTAAATGAATATTAAACAGCCAAAAGTATTGACTTCAAGTCGCCTTAGGAAAGTAAAGGTAAGATTATCACCTGATGAGATACATTGAAGTGATTCACAAATTACAATTAAGTCGATGAAGACAATTAAATTTGTTGCAATTAAGATGAGATACAATTAATCAACAATGAAGAAATCAACATGTATCGTTTTCTACTTACAATTTAGAATTGACTTGTTGGTAAGTTGTCACTTGATGAACATCATTTGGTTGAAAAGAACGAAGATTGAAAAAGATAGTTGACAATTTAGAGAACAATTTATTAACTAATGGCGATTGTTTGACAACAATTAACTATTCTAATGGTGTTACAATACAAAATGAAGATGGAAAAGTGACCAAGGTGAATACAAGAACCACTGAGAACCCGAGATGTTACCAGATTGAGAACAAGTAACAATGCAACCAGAGAACCGGTTCCTGGTTACATTAAGTGAACTTTCAACAATTAACCAGTTTTTGTTTTCGTAGTTAAGTTAATTCACTTTTCTGGACAATTTAACAACTAACCATCACTCGTTGATTTCATGATGTTGATCCGGTGGAACCAGAATCAGTTGAATTAACCCTGTCTGGTTACATATGAAATGATAAGAGAGACGAGATTAAGTTAATTGTTGGTGGATCAGCAAAGTTTTCAATGAAATAAACTAATTAACTTTTCACTTTTCTTGTTAAATCATAATAATTTTTATTTTATTCAATTGTATTTCTTTGAGGATAATTGTGTATTCGATGGGTTAACAATTAATGGGATCATGGAAGTTAATTGTTGTTGTTGTTTTTGGTGATCAACTGGAAAGGTATTGATATCTAATTGAATGAGAATTACGATTTATTGATTTAGAATTTTGTTTAATTGTAATTAGTTAGTTTTACTTACAGATTGGTTAAAGTTTTGTTTTTGTTGCTTCCATGGAAACTTAATGAATGAATTAACTTCATTGATACGCAGTTGATTGTTGACCAATGGTCAGTTGTTAATACTCCAAATCAACCCAATCAAATGATTCGAGAATATCAATTATTGAGAAGAAATTTAATCTTTCCATATCAGGATCGTCGTACTTTAATTCACTCATTTTTTGTCTTAGACAATTAGTTGATTGTTATCAGAGAAACAGATAGAAAATTGTTAATTGTTGATAAGATGTTGATTGTTGTTAACACGGCAACGAACGAGATGAAAATGAACTTAAACCAAAGACTTGGTTGATTGTTATTCCGTTGAAATGAGGTCACTTTGGTCCAAAAATAGTGGCCGAAAATAGTTTAACTTGACCGATATTTGGTGATAGCCTCCTTTATCATCATCTTTATCATCATCTTCTTGATTGTAACCAATCAAGTTAAATCGGCCATGAAAAAATGGTTAATTCAGATGAAACAATTTAAACGAAACTCCAAAAAAAACCCCGACAATCAATAGAAACCAATCAAAATCCCGAATACAAAAAAAAGGCCAATTCATTAACCCTATCAAATGATTAAAACTAATCACCAGTAGCTTTTTTTACCATCTTAATTGTTTCAATCTAATTATAAACACTTTGACTTGTCTACTTTTAATCTCATCAGATTAAACGATTAATTTGATCCGAATGATAATCCTGATCCAAGAAAATGAGGAGACATTTTTTTTTGCTGGAAAATATATCATCTTAATTGGTTGTTTTATCCCATTCCATTAATTACCATAAGATTGAGTTGGTTAACAATCAATGAACAATCAACTAATTGTGATTCTTTACAGAAAAACAAATGTTGATCAATTGTTTTCAAATGGAAATTACATTCTAAAGTTAATTGCTTAATCCATTGAATAGTTAATTCAATGGATTATTTAAGATTAATAGAAGTGAAAAAAAGAAAAATAATCAATTTAATTATCAACAATCAACGAAATTAATTACTGGAAATTCATGATTATGTATCCAAGGTGTTTTCTAACTTTTAATCAAACAAATCAACGATTAAACCAATAAGACGATTGTAAAACTGATTAACTGAAGGTTGTTAAAGTATTTGAGGTAATTTAATGGAAATTTGTTAATTAATTCCAAATTAATTAATTGTTGAAAGAAAAGAAAATTTCTCAGCTGATTCTTGATTTTCGCGGGTAAAAGTCAATCATATGTTTAGACTTTTTTTTCAGTTTTTTTGTTGTTTCTGTTTTGTCACTTTAGACTTGAACCGATTATCTCAATCTAATTGATTGTAATTAATTAAATTTCCCATTTCTTTTTGTGATAATTAAGTTTCCTAATTATGACAGATCCTTCCAATTGCCCCGTTTGCTTGGGTAAACCAAATATTCCCATAGTATTGGGATGTAATCATGTTTTCTGTTACTTGTGTCTAAAAGGATCTTCAACCTCTCATATGAATTGTCCCATTTGTCGTCAGGTAATTTAATTGATTGTTAATCAATTTCAATCATTTCCAACATGTCGATGGCCAATTGACAATCTTTTAATTACCCTCAAAACGATGAGAATGTCTATAATTCTTACCCTTTAGAATTGGTGACATTTTTTTTCTCTCCTTGTTTCTTTGTTGTTTCTAACAAAATTGTCTTCTCTTTCAGCCTTATCCAAGTTCCGTATTCATTGCTCCTGATTTGAAGCAAAAATCAATCCAATTATCGGCTAAATCGGCAAAGTGGAGTTACCAAGGTCGAAATGGTTATTGGCTATTTGATAGAATCACAAATGGCTACATGGAGAATGCCTATCAAAATAAGAGACCCATTTGTGAAGTGTTAATTGCTGGGTATGTTGTTTACAATTGCAATTGATTTGTCAACTCAATTAACTTGTTTTCTAATTTTCCAACTACAGTAATACTTATGTAATTGATTTCACGAAAATGATTCAATTTCGTAAAGATATTCCTGGTAAACGAAGACACATCAAAAGGAGCATTGATCTAGATAGGAAAGAGATCAAAGGAATCGCTGGTGTTTCTCAGAGATTATTGAAAGTGAAATTAAAACGAAAACGATTAGCTAATTGTGATTCTGGTGAAGGTACAAGTTCAATCAGTCAACAACAACAGCAACAGGAACAACAATCAGACAATGATAATCTATTAGATGATCAAGACTCACAATCAAATCTACCCTCAGGAATTACAATCAAAAGGGAAAAAGTTGACGATGTTGATTCTTTACCATTACCAATGGTTGATTCAGTTTCGTTATTAAATCAAATTAAGGAAGAAATAATCGATAATTGTGATGAAATTGTTAAAGTTAAAGAGGAACCTGAATGGTAATTAAGTTAGCAAACACACTGATTGTTTACAATTAGAGTTTATTTACCATCATCTTTGTACGTGTTAATATTGATTAGGTTTAACTTTATTGATTTATTGATTGTTTTCCTCATCTAATTAATCAACATCAACACTTAAACCTGCAACTGTGTTAATTAACTGTATCATAATGTAAACTATTAATATTATCATACTCATTCACTGCCGTCTCCTGGATGTAATGAATTTAAATTCATAATATGGCGCAATTAACATGACAATTAACCGTTAATTGTTGTACACTCAAACACATAACCATTGATTTCATTTATTTTGTAAATATATTTAAATCAGAATCATTTGTTATTTTGTTATTAACAACAATCTATATTAATTGTGACCTTTAATTCAATGAATTCATCTTGATTGTTGATATAGAGAGAAACAAAATTAATAATCAATCATTAAAAAGTAATTTAAATTTATTGATCATGATTAACACGCTTATTGACTGGTGTTTAATTTGATTACAACATTTGATCAACTTTTGATTTATCAGAAACAGTTAATTGTGATTTACAAAACAATTGACATTTTACAATTTATGCTAATCAATTGAGTGATTGTGATTTATGATCTGACAATTTAGCGTTTTAATTGCTTTCATTGTTTTTTATAATTTATAATTTAAATTAAAAACCAGAGTTAAATTGTTAGTTAACCCACTGATTAAGTTTATCCAAAGTTTTTTTAATTGCTTCAATTTTCAACAATAACAATTGGATAGAATCAGATTGATTAAGATTGTCTCTAAATTGTTGACTATCGATGTCAAATTTGATTAATTAATAAAATAAATTGATGGCCAATTGGTAAATCTGATTGTTACAAATTGATCAGTTACAATTAAATTGACCAAAGCCAATTAATTTTCAATTTTTGTTCCTCATAAACTAAATGGTTCATTTAGTCACAGCAATTAAAGTTAATTGTCAATCTTTTTTTCTAAAAGTGTCTAAATCTATTCACAATTGAATCAAATTAATATGAATGATAAAATTTTCATCTTATTGTTTTTCTTAATTGTTTGTTGCCTAATTAATCAATCACAATCAGCTCGTAAATGTCGTAAACCAGGAAAAAAATCAAGACAGCAATTGATTCAATAGAATCAAAAATTGAATCAAAAATTAACACAAATCAACAACAATTATGGAATCCAACTCAGTCATTAGCAATGAATCAACAATGGACCAATGGGTTTGGTCAACAATTAACTGGACTCAATCCAATTGTTTCATCAATCGAAAATCGGGTAAAAATCAATTGATAATTAAAATGAAATTTTTCCATTTCCACTAATCAATCATTTGTAATTTCTTTTTGAAAGGGAAACAACAATTTGCTAACTAACCCTTTCGGTATTCTGGTCAACCGACCTGCCGATTCATCGTCGACATCAGAGGTGGAAGTAAATGTGCCAGTGTCTTTTCCGAATCAAGGATTATCCTCATCATCAATCGTCGAAGCGATTGAACAACAATTTGCACCATGGAAAGAATCGACCTCTTCTTCGGCCTCATCATCAGCTCGAGGTTCGAGTGTTGACCTACAAGAGGTCGCAGCTTTTGAATTGAATAAAATGCTACAAAAAGCACAATCAGCTCAATGGAATTTACCGAAAATTCAGCAACAAGCAACTTTCTATTCTTCTTCGTCCTCTTCTTCCGCAACATCTTCTTCCTCCGAATCACAAGTTAAACTATTCTCACCAGAATCTTTATCCATGAAAGAATCTTCCAGTTCTGAATCTTCTTCTTCTGAAGCATCTGCAGAACCAGAGGTAAAAGTTACTCTCCCGAAATCTTTTTCTCATAAAGAATCTTCTTCGCCCTCTTCGTTGAAAGCTCAAGTGAATATACCTCAGTTTCCAACTACGAAAGCATCAACTTTTCGTCAACATCGTCAGCTTCCACAGCGAACAACCAACAAGAACAGTTTGTTCGTGAATTGGCTGATGCGATGAGTAAGCAACAACAATCGGTGTCTGTGAAAGCATCTGAATCTGTCGCATCTTCGAAAACTCCATCTTCCTCTTACAAAACATCCACAATTCCGTCTCATTCCGCCTCACCAGTAACTTCGCCTTCGAACCCCTCGCCTTCCATAAGCTTATCATTCTCTCCAAGAGCAACATTAGAATCTTCCTTTGATAAACCTTCGTCGTCGTCATTAGTAACTCAGACTAAACAATTGCCTTCGACGGCCTCATCTGTGTCTCCTAAAGTAACCTTGACTACGAAACCATCACCTCAGTCAACCCTTGAGACAAAAGCATCACCAGTACCTCATTCAAATTCATTGACATCTTCATTCCAATCTCCCTCTGCCTCTTCATCATCAGAAACTCATACTAAACAATTGCCTCCAATCATCTCATCAGTATCTTCACCGACAACTGAACCAACACAAGAGACACAGATCTCCGTTAAAGTTACGAAAGCTCCGTCAGAATCAACTAACAAACCTGAAAAATCCAAAATCACAATAACAGCATCTCCATCTTCTCATATCGACACTAAACCATCACAAATAACGGAACGAATTTCCCCAACATTAACAATCAAAACTCAAGGAAATACTTTGAATACCCAAAGTTCATCTTCTAAATCAGAAGAGGAAATAATTGTGCCAATATCTTTATCGACAGAAAAAGCTTCCTCTTCAAAATCTTCGCCATCAACCCGATCAGAGGAACATGAATTTCCATCTTGGAAGGCCACAGTTTCTTCATCGATATCAACTGGATCCCAGGCTAAGACTTTGAGTTACGATCAACAACAAGAACTCGCAGCTTTAGTATCAGCTCAGATTTCACAGAGTAAACAGTCAAGCCAAAATGGAGTGTGGACTTCAGCCCAAGCAGATCAACAGACTACATCTAATAAGCAACAAAAATCAGTTACACACGATTCGGTATCTTCATCTTTATCTTCAGTAACTCTTACGAAACCTTATTCGTCTCCTCTAGTAACTTTGACAGCAAAAGTATCACCAGTGTCTCATTCAGATTCATTAACATCATCATTCCAATCTCCCTCTTCATCACCAGAAACTCATACTAAACAATTACCTTCGACGGTCTCATCCTTGTCTTCACCGACAACTAAACCATCAAAAACAACGGAACAAATTTCCCCGACATCAAGTGCACCGGACTTTTCCTCGCCATCGATAACTTCTCGAGTTACTCAAATACGAATGAAAAGACCCCCAGATGGAACAGAATATAAAAAAGAATCAGATTATGTTAATCCGAATATTGTAATACCTAAACTCGAATTCTATCATAATGTACCTAACGAAGGCCAAGTTAATAATCAAAAAGTCAATTTGGAGTTTTCAGAAGAACAAGTTTCTCCGTCGATATCTACTCCTTCCTCAACCATTACATTGAGTTACGATCAACGACAAGAGATCGCAATTCAAGCATTAGCTCAGATGTTACAAAAAGAACAATCAAAATATTCTTCATCCTCTTCTTCAATAGAATCTTCTAAAATAAATGTTCCTTCACAAGAATCATCAACTCTTTCATCTTCTACTATATCAAAAGCTTCTCCAAACACTGAACCTCTTTCGGAACTTGTGTCAGATGAAACTGAATTTCCTTCTTTATCTCCTTCATCCGGATTTTCTTCCTCAACAGCGACTGAACCTTCGAACGAGGCTTCTTCCATAAGCTTATCATTCTCTCCAAGAGCAACATTAGAATCTTCCTTTGATAAACCTTCGTCGTCGTCATTAGTAACTCAGACTAAACAATTGCCTTCGACGGCCTCATCTGTGTCTCCTAAAGTAACCTTGACTACGAAACCATCACCTCAGTCAACCCTTGAGACAAAAGCATCACCAGTACCTCATTCAAATTCATTGACATCTTCATTCCAATCTCCCTCTGCCTCTTCATCATCAGAAACTCATACTAAACAATTGCCTCCAATCATCTCATCAGTATCTTCACCGACAACTGAACCAACACAAGAGACACAGATCTCCGTTAAAGTTACGAAAGCTCCGTCAGAATCAACTAACAAACCTGAAACATCTAAAATCACAATAACAGCATCTCCATCTTCTCATATCGACACTAAACCATCACAAATAACGGAACGAATTTCCCCGACACCAAGTTCATCGGAAGTTTCGAGTCCATCGATAACTTCTCGAGTTACTCAAATACGAATGAAAAGACCTCCAGATGGAACAGAATATAAAAAAGAATCTGATTATGTTAATCCGAACATTGTGATACCTAAACTTGAATTCTATCATAATGTACCTAACGAAGGCCAAGTTAATGATCAAAAAGTCAATTTGGAGTTTTCACGAGAACAAGTTTCTCCGTCGATATCCGTTCCTTCCTCAACCATTACATTCAGTTACGACCAACAACAAGAACTTGCAGCTCGAGCATTAGCTCAGAATTTACAAAAAGAACAATCAAACCAATGGAATAAACCAAATATCGACCAACAATCCGCTATGAGTTCGTCATCTTCTGCATCAGCATCTTCGACATCACAATCAGGTGCAACTTTTGATTCACCATTCAATTGGCCGCAAAAAGAGTTAATATCTTCTAAATCGTCTTCATCTGCATCCGCATCCGCTTCTTCAGAAGCTGAGATAGATACTCCATTTGGAAAAGTATTAAAAGACTCTTCCTCATCATCGGCATCAGCTGAATCTTCAGTTGGAGTATTGAACTACGACCAACAAGAACTTGCAGCTCGAGCATTAGCTCAGAATTTACAAAAAGAACAATCAAACCAATGGAATAAACCAAATACCGACCAACAATCCGCGATATATTCGTCCTCTTCTGCATCAGCATCTTCGACATCAGAATCAGGTGTAACTTTTGATTCACCAACCAATTGGCCTCAAAAAGAGTTAATATCTTCTAAATCGTCGTCATCTGCATCCGCATCCGCTTCTTTAGAAGCTGAGATGGATACTCCATTTGGAAAAGTATTAAAAGACTCATCTTCATCATCGGCATCAGCTGCATCTTCAGTTGGAGTATTGAGTTACGACCAACAACAAGAACTCGCGGCTCAAGCATTAGCTCAGAATTTCCAAAATAAAATGTCCAACCAAAATGGAATGGGAATATACCCAATAATCAGCAGCCATTTACTAGTTATTCTTCGGCATCTTCTGCATCAGCATCCGCGAAATCAGAATCAGATGTAACTTTTGATTCGCCTAACAATTGGCCTCAGAAAGAGTTATTATCTTCTAAATCATCATCATCTGCGTCCTCGTCCTCTTCATCTAATTCTGAACTAATCTTCCCTGAATCATCCGTCCTGAAAGAATCAATTAAATCTGATTCTTCTGCTACAACATCTTCAGATAGTAAGGAAACAGTAAATCTCTCACAACAATGGCCTAAAAAGGTGTTAGCGTCTTCTAGATCGTCGTCGGCTGCGTCCGCATCATCTAAGTTAGAAGCTGAAGTTGATAGTCAGTTTGGAAAAGCATTGGAAGCCTCATCATTTGGATCAGGTGCATCTTCAGCCGGAGTATTGAGTTACGATCAACGACAAGAGTTCGCAATTCAAGCATTAGCTCAGATGTTACAAAAAGAACAATCAAATCAATGGAGTAAACCAAATAACGAGCAACAATCAACTATTTATTCAGCGTCTTCTGCTACAACATCTTCAGATAGTAAGGAAACAGTAAATCTCTCACAACAATGGCCTGAGAAGGAATTATTATCAACTAGATCATCGTCGGCTGCGTCTACATCCTCTTTGTCAGAAGCACAAGATGACACTCAGTATGGAAAAGCATTCAAAGATTCATCCGCATCATCAGCTTCAGTTGATTCTTCAGCTAAGACATCGAATTACGATCAGCAACAAGAACTTGCAGCTCAAGAATTAACTCAAAATTTACAAAAAGAACAATCAGCTATTTACTCGGCTTCTTCTGCTTCAGCGTCTTCTAAATCAGAATCGGATGTAATTTTTGATTCACCTACCAATTGGCCACAGAAAGAATCATCATCTTCTAAATCGACGTCATCTGCATCCTCTTCATCAAGTTCTGAATTAATCTTACCCAAATCTTTAGTCGTGCAAGAATCCGTTAAGACGGCTTCTTCTGCTGCAGCCTCTTCAGATACAAAAGAAACTGTAAATCTCTCACAACAATGGCCTGAGAAGGAATTATTATCGACTAGATCATCGTCATCTGCGTCCGCATCCGCTTCTTCAGAAGCTGAGATAGATACTCCATTTGGAAAAGTATTGAAAGACTCTTCCTCATCATCGGCATCAGCTGAATCTTCAGTTGGAGTATTGAACTACGACCAACAAGAACTTGCAGCTCGAGCATTAGCTCAGAATTTACAAAAAGAACAATCAAACCAATGGAATAAACCAAATACCGACCAACAATCCGCGATATATTCGTCCTCTTCTGCATCAGCATCTTCGACATCAGAATCAGGTGTAACTTTTGATTCACCAACCAATTGGCCTCAAAAAGAGTTAATATCTTCTAAATCGTCGTCATCTGCATCCGCATCCGCTTCTTTAGAAGCTGAGATGGATACTCCATTTGGAAAAGTATTAAAAGACTCATCTTCATCATCGGCATCAGCTGCAGCTTCAGTTGGAGTATTGAGTTACGACCAACAACAAGAACTCGCGGCTCAAGCATTAGCTCAGAATTTCCAAAATAAAATGTCCAACCAAAATGGAATGGGGAATATACCCAATAATCAGCAGCCATTTACTAGTTATTCTTCGGCATCTTCTGCATCAGCATCCGCGAAATCAGAATCAGATGTAACTTTTGATTCGCCTAACAATTGGCCTCAGAAAGAGTTATTATCTTCTAAAGCGTCGTCGTCAGCAGCCGCATCCTCTTCGTCTAAAGCTGAATCACAATTTCCGTTTTGGAGAGAATCAGTTTCATTACCTGAATCAGCTGAGAGATTGAGCACTAATCAAGCACAATTTCTCGCTGCTCTTGAATACTCCGAACTTTTGAAAAAAGCGCAATCAACTGCATCTTCTAGTGCAGAAGTTGGATTGACACCATTAATCTTTGCTCAAAAAGACGCATCAGCATCGTCGTCTTCTGCTGTACTACTTGATAAATTCGATATAAATCAACAACAAACACCTTCTTCTGCAATATCATCATCTCAAGATTCGCCGTCTTCAGCTGCATCTCACTCAGAATCACTTCAAAGTCCATTAACTTTGAGTCAAATCTTAAAAGGACAGTTCGCATCTTCAGGGGAATCACAATCGACTAATAACCAACGAAAACAATTGGAAACATTTGGACAAAGTCCATTCAATCCCTCTCGATCAGCTTCATCTCCAAAGGTAAATGTTCAAGGTAACCAGGATGATTCCTCGTCTCAAGCAGCTCAACGAAGATCACAGGATCAAAAACAAGTGAATTTATCTCAATCAGAATCAACAAGTTCGAGCTCATCCTCATCCTCGTCTTCATCTCAAATCCAATCAGTTCTAACTGCAGATCAACCTCAAGCAATTGAATCATCAAAATCAAAAATAAATAGCAAACAATCAGAACAAGATGAAACTTTAGCACTTGAAAAGAAATTAAATAATCAACAATTAGAAAGTTCATCATCAGCTGAGGCTAAATATCGAATCAAATCAGCGCATGAAGGTCAAGCCACGACTCACCATCGAACCAGTCAATCCTTGATGAATCTACTAAATGCTTTACGAAATCAATTAAAAGTAACCAATCAACAATTAACTGGCGATCAAACAGAAGACTTGATAATTTTACAATTAAGACGAGAAATATCACAATCGAGCACAATTGAACAGCTACAAAGAATATACAGAATAATGATTATTCAGCCACCAGAAATTCAACAAGCAATTAAATTACAAATGATTTTGAAAGCGGTTCAATTACAACAATCGCACAATGAACAATCAACAGCCGAGGAAATTGATTCAGTTCAAAGGCTAATTCTAAGTCTCATCGAACATGATGAATTCATGGAACATGGAACTGGACTTTTGGAAGAGATCACATCAGGAGTGGAAAGTGTGGTCAGTGATATTATCGGATGATAATCGATAATAACAATTAACTCTAATTGGAAAACTCCAATGGTCAACCTATTGAAAGAAAAAGAGAAAAAAAATTCCCGAACAATTTAAAATACAAAATTGAAACGAAACAATCAAATTATATTAATCATATTCTAACCATATAATGGAAACATAAATAAACATTAAAAATCTGATTAAATGTTGATTCCAAATTCATGGTGATTAAAGTTAATCGTTGAACAATTAAGATTGGAAATAATAAAAAACATTCAATTTTAATGTTAATCAATGTTAATTTGATTTAGGAACTGGTTGTTAATAACATTCAGACTCATTTAATTTAGTCCCGCTGGGAAATTGTAAGTTTGATTGAAAATAATTCTGTTTGTTAATTGTTATGATTTAAGCCCAACAGTCAAAAGGCTGGATTGTTGTTAATTGTTGATAATAAACGAATAATTTTTTTCTCTCTTTGTTAATCATGATAATAAATAAATTCTTACATCAATTGATCACAATCAATGGAATCAATGATTTTGTTCCTGGAAAATGAGTGATTAGTAAATCTAATTGTTATTGGATGTTCAATAATCTGGGAGCAATTAATTTACTTCTAAAATGATACCAGTGATAATTAAATGATTACAAGTGAATTTTTCATTTACAATTCTCTAATAATAATAATAATAGTTAATTACTGCTTAATTGTTGATTGTAATCATTGGGATTTGTAATTCTAATCGATGTTGTTGATCCAACAATTAGATGTTGAATCAATTTCTTGATAATTCAGTTCAATTCAGTTGATTTTAATTAAATGCTCGGATATCATATTATTGAAATTCTGAAAAAGTAAAATGAAAAATATGATAAATGCCCTAAGGCAAAGATGAGAGTCTTTGAGTTAACTAGTTTAACAAGTTTCTATCATAGTAATCATCTTGATCCTTAGGTCATTGGCTTTCCAAGTATTGACCAACAATTAAATGACCATTAGAAAAGACCATTGACCTAGAAAAGAAAAAATTTCTTCGTCGATTTAATTGTAAAGGTTAACCTAAATTCGGGCGATTTAATTGAAAACTTTTGAAGTTTGATCAAATTAACCAGTGATTATGATTGGAACTGAAGGTGAAGAGTGTCGGTAATTAGTTAAATTGTTAAAAATACTTTACAATTAACATCTAATTTGAATAGTTGGTGGGACGATTAAAGAAATGGACTGAAAATCAATCAGAAATTAAAGTTACACGGAACAATTGAATCAATTGGTTAGCAATGATTAAGATTTTCGGTGAAAATGAGATATTTAAATAATCTTGATGATAACAATAAAGAATTAATAGTTTCGTGATCATTTGTATATTTCGGTTTACTTTTCGGTCATGTCAAAGTTCATAAGTGGAACCAGGATCAACAAAAGAAACCAAAACGATTAGTTGTTAGTCATGAGAAGATGAAGATGTTAACGAACTGATAATTATAACAATAGACGAATACGGACTTTTTTCAATGTTTGAATTGACTATTTCATATAAGAATTCAAATTTAATCATCAACAATAGAGAAAGAGATTGAAAGAAAAGTACAGGTAAGAGTAAAAAAAAAAGTTCGGCGGCATCAGGATAGAAATTATTTCCAAATTCAGTTTTGATTGTGAACAAAAAAGATGAACATGAGATTGAGAGTGAAAATGATGATAAAAAGGTGAGAACTATTATTCAATTGAATCGTCAGACTTGATCAGTTAACTTGGCCTGATATCGGAGGAAATAGATGCTGATGGGAATTGTCAGTCATTCAAAATACATGCAATGACCTGTACCAGAGAGAGAGAGAGAGAGAGAGAGAGTAAATGAGTAATTTCAAGATGAATGAATAAGAATTAAGGTGATAAGAATTGTCCATCAATGGCTAGCGTGTTTTCTTACATCATTGTTAACCCTCAGCACGAGAATATTTTCCGTGCGATCTTTTTATCTCTCATTCTTTCCCAAGTAACCTGGAAATTTGAACAATAACAATTACGAGATGTCACAGTTAAGAACCGTTATTATGATTATCATCATCATCCCAGTGATTATTACAGTGATCGTAACAGAAAAGTTGAGCCCAATCAAGGAAGAAACTTTCGGCTTTTGACCATTTAACAAGTAGCCCGACATTTAAGGTCAATTCTCATACCGATGAATTAGTTTTTCCTTGGGAAAAGTTGCTAATTATACCATCATCATCTTCAGCATCATGAAAAACATCACGGGAAAACAACAGAATCATAATTATGTTAACTACCATAAACAATAAGAAAGCAAAGAATATGAAATAAAACTAAAGTCAAACAATTAAGTTGGAATTAGTTTCCAACATCAAAATTATCTAAACCTTTGAAAAGTTGAATCTTTTTGCTATTTAAACGTAAACACAATTAACGATCTTCCATCTAATCAATCGACTATTACATCGGATCAAAGAGCAATCAGTTTCATTACTCTTTACTTGGGATCATTTGGTTTTGATTATCTTCATCTTTTTGATTATAATCTACAAGTAACAATTTACGATAATCCATTGATCATGTACACAGGAAACAAAAATTAATCCATTGTAACAATTAACATGGATGATGATCAGGTCGTTACCATGTTGTTGTTCAGCTTACAATTAATAGTGTTTTCCCCAACTAACTGTAGATTCTGATTACGAATCCTAATTGTATCCATCCTCTGGTTAGTTTCCATTATTAATTGTAAATTATTAATAGAAAATCTCACATCCGATTGTTAATTAACTGATTGTTTCGCCGTGAATTGAAAATTGGTTGAAATAAGCTAACCAATGGGAGAAAAATATTATCAAAGTTATTGAGAAAAGAAAAAAACAATTAGTGGATATACTAAATATCTAATGATTCTAATTAAATGAAACAATTAAGAAAACAATCAAAACTAAATTGCTAATGAAAGAAATCAGAAAATCAAATCATCAATCTGAATGAAAACAAACCGATAACTTGTTATAATTAAGTATATTAATTACTAATCTCCATCAGGATTACTCACCTTTAAATCATTTTAAAGATGATGATTAACTAATTGTATCTTAATTGTGGTGTTAAAAAGGGAATTAAGAAAATACAATTAAAAAAAATTGATTCAGTTTGTGAATAGAAAACAAAAAATAAACTTACAAACATTTCATTCATTTTCAATCAACTGGTCAACTAATATATTTGATTAACCCACTTATAAGAACATGATTAACAGCTAATTAAAAAGGTGTGGTGAACAATTAACAAACAATACTAATAATTGTGAAAGGTAAAAACAGAAATGATTAAAATTAAAACGATTGATTAAGAAATGGGTTAACTTTTTAATCGGAAAATATTTTTGTCTCTTCACAAGATTAGGTGTGTAGACGAACCCTTAATGATTAAGATTTTAATTTACATTCTAATTGTTAATTAGATGAAATCTCTTGATTAGATGATAGTCTCTCTATCGGGTGACCTCTACTGATTATGATTTAACTGCAATCAATTGAAGTTAATTTGTTGTTTACCTTTAAAAGTAAATCTCCTAAACCATATTAGGATTTTGTAATCACTTTCACTTGCCATTTGAAATTAATTAAATTGTTAAGTGGTTGTGATTAAATTGTTGATGGCGGATCATCCTCACCATGATATGGATTAAGATGGAAATGATTTAATTTAATTGAGCAAAAAAAAACTTCAAAAGTGATGAGAAAATTATTCCAATCAAAGTGAACATCATTAATCTCCTTTATGGTTTTTACCTGAGATACTTGATGATGGTAAAAGTGTTTACCTTTCCAATGATTTAAACTAAATTAATTGTGGACAATTAAAGTACGACTACTAATTTAATCAGCCTACGCCTTCGTAATCAAGATAAATCCAATTGTGATACGAAAAAGGTTTAGATTGATACGGAGATTATTCATTAGACTGAAATGGTAATGTTACTGATTCTCAATTGTTACAATTAATTTTGATTCTTTTTCATCTCTTTTTTTTGTAGGTTACCATTCAGTGAATTAGTTACAATACAATTAAGCAGAAAATTATAACTATTGTAAAAATTAACGTTAATTTGTGAAAAGCTAACTGCAGTTGAAGAAGAGTTAACAATCAAACTTGACCTGTTCACAATTAACAATCAACATTAAATAGAGATAATGGTAATCAAGTTAATTGTTTTATTCGGGAAACTTTTGTTCATTGTTGATAGAAAAGGTTTATCATCTCATTGATAGCAAATTTTTCAATTGAAAAGATGAAAAGTTAATTGTAACAAATTGTTTTATTTGTATTAATAGTTAATAATAATAAGTAATCATATTTAGAGTAACTCAACGACATGATAATAAGAAAATTTTAATCAAAATCAATTCTTTCAATCTAAATAGTAGCAAACAATTTGATGATGTGTATGTGTGTGTTGGTTTAATTGTCGATTAACAATTAAACCATTTTCTAAGTGAGAATATGGTTAACATTAAAATCGAATCAATTGTGTTAATTTGATCAACTAAATGGAAAGAAAAATAAATTGCTCAATAGAATGAGAAAAGAAATGGTTGATTGTCAGGTAGATGGTTTTTCTTGAGGGGAACAAGTTTATTATCTCCTGGAATTAAAAGACAGAATTAAGAACTCATTCGCTAAAAATAGGGCGAGAAAAGCATTTTCCTCGGAACAATCTCACGAATGAAAACATTGGGAATTCAACATTACAGAAAAAGAGAAATTGAGAGAGAGAGAGAGCATAAGAAATAGAAGAAAAGAGATCAAAGATTTTCCATTTTATAAATTAGTTTAACTACTAAAAATGGTATCAATTGTAAATTTTGAATTTTCCTATTTTGTTTGAGAAAAGAAATTTGTTTTCACATTTGATTTAATCAATTGTATTTGACTAGGAATGTTGGTGTCAACTTCAAAGGCAAAGTTCCTTTGGTGGAGGGTTGATTGGAATATGAGGAAATGTAAATTTATCAGCCTTATATTGATTCAGTTCTTCGGGAGTGAGAGAGCTCATTATGCTATAAATACCACTATCATCATCGGAGAGATTCATTGAGATCTTGCCTTGGGTTGATTGTTGTTGAGGTAAATATGAGGTGATCATTTTTGGATCTCCATTATTGGTTGGCAACATTGAGGGAAACATCGGTGCTAATTGATTAGCAGCCATTGGCATAGGCATAGTTACTCCGTAATAAGGTGTTTGAACAGGAACAGTTAACATAGGCGTTGGGGTTAGATAGTATTGATTTTGAGCCTGTTGAGCTAAATGGGGCTGATATTGTTGATGAATTTGCTGAAGAGTCCGATTGAAACTAAACCCAGCTTGAGGCTCTAAAGGGTGAAGAAAGAAAGAAAGAAAGAAAGAAAGAAAGAAAGAAAGAAGAGAGAGAGAGAGAGAGAGAGAGAGATGATGATGATGATGATGAAGGAGAGAGATAGAGAGAGGATTAAAAGATGAATTGAGTTTTAAAAGCTTTCGATTCTTAAAAAATTTTCGATTAAGGTGTAGGATTAAGGAAAAATCTCTTACTTTGACTGGACTCAATCTCTTTAAGCTTTTGATTGAAGCTAAATCCAGCTGATTGTTGGTGGTGTTGGACTCCTGATCCAGAGGGGCCAGGATGTCCTCCGCTTTGACCTTGACCATGATGACCTACTTGGGTTTGCCTTTGATTGCTCGAGTGAGACTGATGATGATGATGCAGGGATGCAGATTGCATTTGTTGATGCCTTTGTTGTTGTTGCTGCTGTTGTTGATGTTGATGGTGACGTTGTTGTTGTTGAACTTGCTGCTGCTGTTGTTGCTGTTGTTGAACTTGCCAATATTGAACAGGTATGATACCATGTTGCTGTTGATGAGGATGATGGCTTTGATGAGCTAAACCATTTGTACCATTATTGGTATTGGCACCACCATTTCCTGAGTGTCCAGTATGACCATGTTGTGGTCTACTTTGATGGTTAAATGATTGTCCACAATTTGGCTGAAATTGCCTATCATACACCGAAGCAACATAATGATATTGGTCAGGCTTTTTAAGAGCAACCATTGGACCTCGTTGGTTATAACCCGATCCGATTCCGGTAACCACAGTAGCAACCGGGTTATTGATATAAGTTGACCCTGGGAATCGGTTTACATACTGTTCAGGATACCGTTGATTTTGATTGTTTGGATAATCTACTGAATAGAACAATAAAAGAGAAAATTTCCATTTAAATGGGAAATGATTTATTTGATCAGGTGATTAACGAAATAAAGATGTGAGAGCAACATTAAAAAAAAAGGGTAAGATCCAAAAGAGAAAGGGAAAGGTCATTTTCTCAAAGAAAACTTTCAACTTACCCCGATCAACATGCTCAAATCGACATCGATCACCGAATCTACAGAAGCCAGTTTGATAGTATTTGCAGACGACCATAATTGTCTCTTGAAAAATTGATGAATAATTGCAAATGAAAAGAGAAAAAGAGCTGAAAATGAGAAGTGAATGTGGAAGAGGTCAGAAAGGTAAATACAGGGTGTTGAGAAAAGTTTGTGAATATTCAACCTTGATGGTAGAAAAGGAGAGAGAAAAAGATGAAAAGAATCAACCCAATTCTATGCGCATACTAAAAAACAGATGATTTTCAAGCAGAAGAATCAAATTCGCTCACCTCTTACCTTTACCACTTATTTTGAGAATTAAGGTGGAAATGGTTAACATGAGAAAAGCACAAACATGAAGGAAAATTTCCAAAGAAATAGAAAAATAAAGCAAATCAGCAATTAAATAGAAAATAAAATTTTACTTACCAGAGGAAAAAAAAGGAAAATGTGAATTCGTCTCAACAATAACAAAAAAGCTCAACTTGAGATAAGAAAATGATTCTTGGCAAAGCAAAATCAGAAGAAAGAGAAGAGAAAATTTTAGATGATTTCTTAAAGCGAATTTCACCTCATAGGGAACCAATCGAACCTCTGACTGAGAACTGGATAAATGCAACACAAAGGGTTAATTGATTAAAGGTAAAAATAATTAGAACCCAATTGAAATTAATTATATTAATTTCATCTTTGAATAGACACAAAATTAAACTAATTAGAGTTTACTCAAGTATCGATTTCACACTCGATTTATTGGTTGAGAGAATAGAAAATCGAACATTTTGGTCGATCAATCGAAACGATCGACCAATGATGATCAATTTCTAAATCGATATTTGTTGTGGAAAATTTTTCTCGATTAATAGCAAATCGGATTCGTTGAAACTAATTATTAATGTAAAAATTGTTTTCAAGAGCAAGTTTATTCCAGCTCAGCTGTGACCCTAAAGGTCATCTCTACATGACTAAGCACCTCTCAAATGGTGCTTTCGAGAGGTCATGATATAAACCAAAGGTGAAAAGTGAGTTGATTCATTGAATATATAATATATATAATAGTTTACAATTGTTTCATAAGTAACATTCATTATTTTTACATCATTTTTTTTTGACCAATTGATTGGTTTTTGTTTTACAATTTAGGATAAGTTTGGGAATAAATTGATCCATTTACAATTGGATTGAAGTGCAGTAAAGAGCTCCCTTGGTCAACTGTTGGTTGTGTCCAAGAATCTAATTTCCTTATTAGACCTTGTTTGAGATAATCTGACGAATACAAATTATCCGACCTTCGAAAGGTTGATCTTTGTTGTCAAAAGAACAGGATATCCTTGTCAATCTCTCCTGTTTTCATGAGCGATCACCACTCCAATTAATCAACGAATTTCATATTTTATATAAAATCTTATGTTGGACCGAATCTCTTTATACTTTCTGACGAAGGTATCGGAGTTTAATGTTCTTGCCGTTTGGAATTGAAAGTCGGACAAGTTTCGTGAAAATCTTGATCACAAGGTGATAACAAATTTAAGAGACACTGTTAACCTTGTTACTTGGTATTGGTGTTGTTGTTGTTTGTGGTGGTGGTGGTGAATTAACACTGGCTCGATTATTATTATTGGTTGACTGAAATCTTGATTGTTGTTGATTAGTCGACGAAACTGTTAATGGTAATGGTAAAGGTTCACAGTTTTCAGATCCTGAAATGTTGGACGAAAAAGTAGAAGTAGAGTTTAAATTACAAGTAGGTGAAGTTAGTCGAGTTGAATTTAGATTTGAATTATAACAATTAGCACCAACTATTGTTGTTGAAGAAATGGTAGAAGTAGTAGTGGTGGGGGATGTGGATGTGGATGTCGATTTAGATGTGGTGGTGGTGGTTGAATTATTATAATTAATATTATTACAATCAGTGAAAGTGGAAGCTGATGAAGTAGAATTAGAATTAGAAGTAGAAGTTGTTGATTTAGTTGAGTTCCTTGATTCTAATAGGAGAGTCTCAACGCTTTGGGCTCTTTTCAATAGTCCATCACAATTATATCGATGATTGTGGTTATGATAGATGGATGAATGTTGATTTAAATGATGGTAATGATTATTTTTAATTGGCTGTTGTTCATGTTTTCTATAATTTCTCCCTGAAGATGAAGAGGATGAAGAAGAGGATGATGATGATGATGATGATGACGATGATGTAAAACCATTTATCGTCCGGGAACCTATGAGGCAACAAGAGTTTCGTTTCTCTGGTGCTATGGTTGGTGTTGGAGTAGAAGATGATGATTGAAATGTTTTCCCATTAATTGATCCTTTGTTAATATTATTATTAATTATACCAACACCCTCACTCTCACTCTCACCAACACCAACACCAACACCAAGACCACCATCAGGACTACCAATTACAACAGCACTTCCATTTAAGTCTATACCAGAATCAACACCATTGTGATTATTACCTTTGGTATGATTAGATTGTGAAGAGTAATGATTATGATTATGATTATGATTAATTTGATTATTGGTAGTGTTGTTATTGTGATTGTTTCGATGATGATTATTATTATTATTATTATTATTATTGCTTGTTAAATGATTATGTTGATGGTATTTAACATAATTAGGACCTTTACGAAGGCCATAATTGTTACCATTACAAGTACTATGGTGGAATAAGGGTGAAGATGAAGGTGAATCTCTATCGGCCAAATTTTCCAGAGAAGAACATCTTTTAACAACTGACCGGTGGTAACCATTGGTTCGAGTAGATGTTTGTAGACTGTATTGTAAAAATTTCGATCTCAATTTGTCCACAATTCCAGGTCCATATTGTAATTCATCTCCGTGTGTATCATCACCACAACTTCCACCATTAGAACAACCGCCAGATAAAAGTTCTAAAGAATCACAGTGAGCACAATTTTCCTTTGTTGTTGCTTTTACTTTAGAATCTTGTTGACCAGAAGAGTTTTTCTCTTCTTTTTGTAGAAAAGAATATTTTTAAATTGTTCAACTGATGGTGAAAATGCTGATTCTTTTCTATTCTTCTTCCGCCATCAACTTATCACAATAACAACAAATAACTTTAGGTTGATGACTGTTGATGGAAAACAATTTAAACGATGGAGTTGATTCTTGCAAAAGTTTATCATTAATTGTTGCCGATTCGCTTGTAAGGCCAAACATCATCTTTCTCCTTTCTCGTCAAACCAGCTTCTTTTTTCATTCGTCTCTACATTAATCATCTTCCGTCTCTCTCCAGATCTCGGATCTGATTCCATAAAGCGCTTCATGTTACCTCATCACCATTATCATCCACATCATCACATCAGCTAAAGGGTAATTATAACAAGAGGATTTATCATCCGTTTCCTTTGAACGGATTCAAATCATTTTATCTGCTTCATGATGTTTCTATTTTCGGGTGTTACTCTTATCACAATTAACACTCATTCCTTTATGATTGTTGTTGGTTCATTTTGATTTCTCTATAATCATCGCAATCGCAAATTCATTGATCAATTATTTCCAATTCATGATGATATTTATACTCTTTCTCTTTAACTCATAGGGATTTTAAAGAATCACCATCAATAATTTGATCATCATTATCCAAATTGATTCTCACAATAAATTAATTTGGTCTCTTTTTGTTGTTGTTGTTAAACAATTTAAAAGGTTTCTTTTTACTTTCCTCTCTCTTAATCATTTCCTCTTTCTCATGGTTTGCTGATTAACTTAATTCACTAATCATTATCATCATCAATAAAGTTTAATTTGCACAATTAGTTAATTTTGACCCAATTAAAATAACAAATCAAGTGCTGTTGATGATGTTGACCATGATGTTGTCTCACTTGGCTCAGCTGGTTTAATCATACCAAATGATGTATCATCTTGATCAGCTGATTGATTAGATTCATCATCATTAATTAAATCACTATTTGATGATTTAATATTATCACTTTCACCTTTAATTACCCTGGAAACACCCAATTGAAATGAAGTGGATTCACTTGATAGAAATGTTGGTTTGTATGAAGCCAATCCGCCTGAAAAAGCTCCTCCTAAGGTTGTATTGTTTTTAAGACTTGATCCATTGGTTGATTGTTGTATCACAGATTCATCTGGATTAGTTAATTGTTGGCAATTAGATCCAAAATTGATTGTCATGGATTCTTCAATGAATGATGCTTCCGATGGATATTCAAATGTCGATGTAGCCTTATCATCAAACGAAATTGTTAACTTCTTATTACGTTTGATTAACATTGATCCACCGTCGATGATTATATTTTCACCCTTAAATGTGATTCCACTGGGCTTTGGTACTTCCGTTGATCCGGTGTAATTGTAATCATCTTCATTATCATCAGATCGACCACCGATACTTGATGATGATGATGGAGGACGAACCACGGAAAAAGGTGGACTATGAACGGCCACATTGGCCTTAACATTTTTACCTCGAAAATCAAAAATCATTGTGGTTCCCGATGATGGTTGAGGTTTAGATGTGACTGTTGATGTTATCGTTGGTGGAGATGATGATGATGATGATGATGATGAGGGATAACAACGAGATTTAATTGGTCCATTGGTTGGATTTTCTTTGTTAATCATTGGTGTATTATTAATGGTCTTCTCAACAATTTCAACCCTTTTATTATTAGAAATTGGTTTACTATTATTGATAGAGTGATTAATTTTATTCCTATCCTTATTAGTATTATTGTTATTGTTATTATGGTGATTAGTTGATTCACTTGTAATGGTTGTTGCTGTTGGTGATGATGAAGTTAACTTAGTTTCACTGGGAAGGCAATTAAAATCATTATTTGTTTGATCCTTAGTAATTAAATTATGATTATTACTATTGAGAGTGTTGGTCACATTCAATGGTGGAAAAACTTTCTCAGTTGATTTTTCATCGCATTTGCTGTTATTAATTGTTGATTTCCAACGATTATGATGATCTTCATTTAAATCTAATTGTATTGGTTTAATATTGGCAATTGGTTTATTGGTTATCATTGAGCTGGTTGTTGTTGACACTGTTGATGTTGATCTTTGATCCGAGTTAATCTTGTGATTATTGATTAAAGATTTATCTATTTCCTCATCGAGAGATGGTGAATATGGTTGATTAATTGTAGACATTTTTGTTGATTTTAATTGTTGACTTGAAATCAATGGGCAACCATCAATTGTATCACCATCATTACTTTTAATTGTTGTTGAATTTAAATCATCACCATTGATACACTTTTTTGAACCATTTGAAATTAAAGGTGACGGTGGGACAAATGATGAAGATGATGGTGATAATAACAATGGTGAAGATGAGGAAGATGATCGAGATGAAGGTGGCGATGATTCATCTGATTTAGAGTTAATTAACTTTGGCTTAAGTGTTAATTGTGATGGCAATGAAGGTTTACTTTTGTTAACCAAACTTTTTGATGAATTATTATTGTGAGTTGTTGAATCTTTAGATCCATTGATTGTTGATGATGATTTTCCACTGTTAATTTTATTCTTATTTGATTCATTTGGTGACAATTTACCGATTGGCTTTATGGCACTTGAATAATTGTTAACATTCACATGGTTTAATTCAACGTTTAAAGGTGATTTCTTGGTGATCAGGAAAGGTGGTTTTGGTGGAAGTGCTGGAGATGTTGGTGAAGAGCTTGTTCCTGAATTGTTAATCAATCGATTGTTGTTACTATTATGATTATTGTTGTTGGCGGTGTTATGATTATTATTAATCGTTACTTTATTAACTGTGATCTTTTTCTCGATGCTACTCAAAACTGGAGGCTTACGACGAATGGCACTATTAGATGAACCATAGATTCCACCTTTACGATAAGCTTGTGTACCATTATTATTGCGGGAATCACTTTCATTTGGTGAACAATTTGAATGGTTATCATTATTGTTGTTGTTGTTGTTGTGGTTTATGTTACTTGAACTGTTATCATTAGTTGGTGGTGTTGTTGGTTGATTAGATGATGATGATGGTGACAATGGTCCAGTTAAAGGTGTTGGTGAAACTGAATTAGTTTCAAATATTTTCTTACAATTTTTAACTGTATCCGGTTTGGGTAATTCATCTTGAGCCAATTTCCGGGGTCCATGATTAACTTGATCACTATTGTTGTTGTTTACTGTTGTTATATCAGCGATCATTTTTTTATCTAAGGTTAAGGTTGATGGTGTTGAAGATTTGTGTTTCATTTCACTTGGTGGTGGTAAACTATCAACAACGATAGTATTGGTATCCTCCGAGGACATTTTCTTACATGTATTGTAGATGCTGGTATGAGTGTTGGTGGCAACAGTATCAAGAAAATCTTGTTGCTTGATCACAAGGTGATTATTAACTTGAGAGACACTGTTAACCTTGTTACTTGGTATTGTTGTTGTTGTTGTTGTTGTTTGTGGTGGTGGTGGTGAATTAACACTGGCTCGATTATTATTATTGGTTGACTGAAATCTTGATTGTTGTTGATTAGTCGACGAAACTGTTAATGGTAATGGTAAAGGTTCACAGTTTTCAGATCCTGAAATGTTGGACGAAAAAGTAGAAGTAGAGTTTAAATTACAAGTAGGTGAAGTTAGTCGAGTTGAATTTAGATTTGAATTATAACAATTAGCACCAACTATTGTTGTTGAAGAAATGGTAGAAGTAGTAGTGGTGGGGGATGTGGATGTGGATGTCGATTTAGATGTGGTGGTGGTGGTTGAATTATTATAATTAATATTATTACAATCAGTGAAAGTGGAAGCTGATGAAGTAGAATTAGAATTAGAAGTTGTTGATTTAGTTGAGTTCCTTGATTCTAATAGGAGAGTCTCAACGCTTTGGGCTCTTTTCAATAGTCCATCACAATTATATCGATGATTGTGGTTATGATAGATGGATGAATGTTGATTTAAATGATGGTAATGATTATTTTTAATTGGCTGTTGTTCATGTTTTCTATAATTTCTCCCTGAAGATGAAGAGGATGAAGAAGAGGATGATGATGATGATGATGATGATGACGATGATGTAAAACCATTTATCGTCCGGGAACCTATGAGGCAACAAGAGTTTCGTTTCTCTGGTGCTATGGTTGGTGTTGGAGTAGAAGATGATGATTGAAATGTTTTCCATTAATTGATCCTTTGTTAATATTATTATTAATTATACCAACACCCTCACTCTCACTCTCACCAACACCAACACCAACACCAAGACCACCATCAGGACTACCAATTACAACAGCACTTCCATTTAAGTCTATACCAGAATCAACACCATTGTGATTATTACCTTTGGTATGATTAGATTGTGAAGAGTAATGATTATGATTATGATTATGATTAATTTGATTATTGGTAGTGTTGTTATTGTGATTGTTTCGATGATGATTATTGTTATTATTATTATTATTATTGCTTGTTAAATGATTATGTTGATGGTATTTAACATAATTAGGACCTTTACGAAGGCCATAATTGTTACCATTACAAGTACTATGGTGGAATAAGGGTGAAGATGAAGGTGAATCTCTATCGGCCAAATTTTCAAGAGAAGAACATCTTTTAACAACTGACCGGTGGTAACCATTGGTTCTAGTAGATGTTTGTAGACTGTATTGTAAAAATTTCGATCTCAATTTGTCCACAATTCCAGGTCCATATTGTAATTCATCTCCGTGTGTATCATCACCACAACTTCCACCATTAGAACCACCACCAGATAGAGGTGAGGATGAAGATTCCTTTGTATTACTACCACTCGAATTTGATTCCAATGAATAACTATTAGCGGAATTAGATCGATCCTTGGATAGATATGAATTTACACTTTTACCATTGGTAATTTGATGATTATTCTGATGATTAGAATGATAAACATTTAGGTTCTCATAATGATGACCATCCATATTATTCATAAACATGGTCATCTCCCGATTGGAATGATTAATTGTCATGGTCATTGGTTCACCATTAATTTGATGATTATCGGAATCAGCGACCATTTCAATTGATTGGTAACATTGGCCAAACGATTAAGGGTGTTTCTTGATGAGATTAGTTGGATTAAATTAACCGGATTAAATTTAGATAAGATTGTGAAGAAAATATATTTCTATTGTTGAACTAAACTTGGGATGATGAAGAAAACTGTTCAATTGTGAATTGTTGTGTTGTTGTCGTTCCAATTTAGAATAATAATTAAATTGAGAATCGATACTTCTATTGGTTTTAATTGTAAATTCAACAATTAAAAAGGTAAACAATCCAATTTTATTGGTAACCAAATCTGAGAAAAAAATAGAACCTTCAACATTAGATCCAATAGGATGAGAATTAGATAAACACTTTAATTGCTGTTAAATCGGTTGCCCTATTAACTAATTCAAATTCACTTGAATCAAAGCAATTAAATTAATCATCATGACAATTAAATTCTAAATTAAAGATGAAAATAAACATGGAAATACAAAGAAACACAGTGATCACAATTTTCCTTTGTTGTTACTTTAGAATCTTTGATGACCAGAAGAATTTTTTTCTTCTTTTCTACAAAAAGAATATTTTTAGAATTGTTAATTCTTATTCTTTAATTGTAATCGATGACAATGGAGACACAGATTATTAGAATTAAAGAGAATGACGATTAACTGATGGCGAAAATGTTGAAAATTCCTAATTGGAACTAAAGAAAACCGATGGAAACCAGAAGAATCACCATGACCAGAAAAAGGAAAAACCAACTGGTTGTTGATCTTTTTTTCTTTTCTTTTTTCTCTTCTCTTTCTCTTCTTCTTACAATTTCTCTCTCTTTCTTTTATCTTCTCTCTCTCTTCTCTTTCTTGTTCTCTTGTATCAACTAATCACAATTACAAATAACTTTTGGTTGGTGACTGGTTACTGATGGAAAACAATTTAAAC